>NC_073379.1:79210945-79508445 GCF_028641065.1 Leucoraja erinaceus | reverse complement strand
TGTCCAACCCCTTAAGAATTTTGTAAGATTCTATAAGATCCCCCCTCAATCTTCTAAAATCTAGCGAGTACAAGCCGAGTCTATCCAGTCTTTCTTCATTTGAAAGTCCTGACATCCCAGGAATCAGTCTGTTGAATCTTCTCTGTTCTCCCTCTATGGTCTGTTTCCCAAACGGCGTTTGCGGGGGGGAGTGAGAAGAGGGGAGGGAGGAGGAGGAAACGGGATAGATTTGGGAGGGAAAGGAGAGCGGGGTAGGGGGTGAGGGATGGGGAGGGAGCTTTGGGGGAGGGGGGATGGGGAGGGAGGGGAGCAGGGTGGGATGGGGAGAGGGGTGGGGGGAAAGAGGGGAATGAGTGGGGAGGGGAGGAGGAGAGGGGTAGCGGGGGAGTGATGGAAGAGGGACAGAGGGATAGGGGAAGGGTGTGGGGGGAGAGAAGGTAGGGGTGGGGGTAGAGAGGGATGGGAGAGGGGGGGTGAGGAGAGGGGGAGGAGAGAGTGGGAGAGAAGTGGAAGAGTGGGGAGGGAGGGAGGGGTAGAGGGGTAGCGGGAGTGGTAGAAGAGGGACAGAGGGGTAGGGGGAAGGGGGTGTTGGTAGAGGGGAAGGGGGATGGGGGAGAGAGAGATGGGTGGCAGAGGGAGAGGGGTGAGGAGAGGGACACATAGAAACATAGAAATTAAGTGCAGTAGTAGGCCATTCGGCCCTTCGAGCCTGCACCATTCTCCATTCAATATGATCACGGCTGCTAGAAACATAGAAACATAGAAATTAGGTGCAGGAGTAGGCCATTCGGCCCTTCGAGCCTGCACCGCCATTCAATATGATCATGGCTGATCATCCAACTCAGTATCCCGTACCTGCCTTCTCTACATACCCCCTGATCCCCTTAGCCACAAGGGCCACATCTAACTCCCTCTTAAATATAGCCAATGAACTGGCCTCAATTACCCTCTGTGGCAGAGAGTTCCAGAGATTCGCCACTCTCTGTGTGAAAAAAGTTCTTCTCATCTCGGTTTTAAAGGATTTCCCCCTTATCCTTAAGCTGTGACCCCTTGTCCTGGACTTCCCTAACATCAGGAACAATCTTCCTGCATCTAGCCTGTCCAACCCCTTAAGAATTTTGTAAGTTTCTATAAGATCCCCTCTCAGTCTCCTAAATTCTAGAGAGTATAAACCAAGTCTATCCAGTCTTTCTTCATAAGGCAGTCCTGACATCCCAGGAATCAGTCTGTTGAACCGTCTCTGCACTCTCTACGGCAATAATGTCCTTCCTCAGATTTGGAGACCAAAACTGTACGCAATACTCCAGGTGTGGTCTCACCAAGACCCTGTACAACTGCAGTAGAACCTCCCTGCTCCTATACTCAAATCCTTTTGCAATGAAAGCTAACATACCATTCGCTTTCTTTACTGCCTGCTGCACCTGCATGCCTACCTTCAATGACTGGTGTACCATGACACCCAGGTCTCGCTGCATCTCCCCCCCTTTCCAATCGGCCACCATTTAGATAATAGTCTGCTTTCCCGTTTTTGCCACCAAAATGGATAACCTCACATTTATCCACATTATACTGCATCTGCCAAACATTTGCCCACTCACCCAGCCTATCCAAGTCACCCTGCAGTCTCCTAGCATCCTCCTCACAGCTAACACTGCCCCCCAGCTTAGTGTCATCCGCAAACTTGGAGATATTGCCTTCAATTCCCTCATCCAGATCATTAATATATATTGTAAATAGCTGGGGTCCCTGCACTGAGCCTTGCGGTACCCCACTAGTCACTGCCTGACATTGCTGATTCTATGGGTGAGATGCCAGTTTTTAATTTTGAAATATTGAGGGGGGGGGGGGGGGGGGGGGGGGGAGAGAAGGATTTGATTAAAAATGTCTACATAAATACGACAAAATGTAATCAGGAGTTTCTATAAGATCCTCCCTCAATCTTCTAAAATCTAGCGAGTACAAGCCGAGTCTATCCAGTCTTTCTTCATATGAAAGTCCTGACATCCCAAGAATCAGTCTGGTGAACCTTAACCATATAACCATATAACCATATAACAATTACAGCACGGTAACATGCCATCTCGACACTTCTAGTCCGTGCCGAACACGTATTCTCCCCTAGTCCCATATACCTGCACTCAGACCATAACCTTCCATTCTTTTCCCGTCCATATAACTATCCAATTTATTTTCAAATTATAAAAACGAACCTGCCTCCACCACCTTCACTGGAAGCTCATTCCACACAGCCACCACTCTCTGAGTAAAGAAGTTCCCCCTCATGTTACACCTAAACTCTGTCCCTTAATTCTCAAGATTGTTTGAATCTTCCCTACTCACAGTGGGAAAAGCTTATCCACGTCAACTCTGTCTATCCCTCTCATCATTTTAAAGACCTCTATCAAGTCCCCCCTTAACCTTCTGCGCTCCAAAGAATAAAGCCCTAACTTGTTCAACCTCTCTCTGTAACTTAGTTGCTGAAACCCAGGCAACATTCTAGTAAATCTCCTCTGTACTCTCTCTATTTTGTTGACATCCTTCCTATAATTAGGCGACCAAAATTGTACACCATACTCCAGAATTGGCCTCACCAATGCCTTGTACAATTTTAACAGTACATCCCAACTTCTATACTCAATGCTCTGATTTATAAAGGCCAGCACACCAAAAGCTTTCTTTACCACCCTATCTATATGAGATTCCACTTTCAGGGAACTGTGCACAGTTATTCCCAGATCCCTCTGTTCACCTACATTCTTCAATTCCCTACCATTTACCATGTAATTCCCTACCATTTACCATGTAAGAGGAGAGAAGTGGGAGAGTGGGGAGGAAGGGGTAGAGAGACTGGTGGAAGAGGGACAGAGTGGTAGGGGAAGGGGGTGGGGGAGAGAGAGATGGGTGGCAGAGGGAGAGAGAGAGGGACACATAGAAACATAGAAATTAAGTGCAGGAGTAGGCCATTCGGCCCTTCGAGTCTGCACCGCCATTCAATATGATCATGGCTGATCATCCAACTCAGTATCCTGTACCTTCCTTCTCTCCATACCCCCTGATCCCTTTAGCCACAAGGGCCACATCTAACTCCCTCTTAAATATAGCCAATGAACTGGCCTCAACTACCTTCTGTGACAGAGAGTTCCAGAGATTCACCACTCTCTGTGTGAAAAATGTTCTTCTCATCTCGGTTTTAAAGGATTTCCCCCTTATCATCAAAGACCCACACCATCCTGGCCACACAATCATCTCCCTGCTACCTTCAGGTAGAAGGTACAGGAGCCTGAAGACTGCAACAACCAGGTTCAGGAATACCTACTTCCCCACAGCCATCAGGCTATTAAGCCTGGCTCGGACAAAAATCTGACAGAATGACAGTTAGTGAAGAATTTGAATAATCGCTGAGCGTTCTCTATGGCAACAATGTATTTGAACATTGGGCATTGTGACATCACACGATGGAACGTTCACCGGGGCTGTGGCTCCTGCAAAGGCAGATGTAAATGAATCCATTCCGATTGGCCATCTGTGAGCATCGGGCATTGTGACATCACACGATGGAACGTTCACAGGGGGCTGCTTGTGTGGGTGAGAATCCAGTTTCTTTTTGAAATATTGAGGTGGTGGGGGGGGGGGGGGGGGGGGTGTAGGATTTGATTAAAAAAGTGTACTTAAACACGACGAAATGTAATGAGGAGCGGATACTTAGAAAGAAAAGCGAAATCTCTACCGAAATGGAAAAGACGTCGGCGATTCTGCGTCCGGTTTCGGAGTTGCGGAGCATCAAAGGAAGAAACGCGGCCGGAAAGCCGTACATGCAAATGGATCCATTCCGATTGGACGTCCGCGAGCATCGGGCATTGTGACATCGCACGGCGGGAACGAATCGAAAGGCAGGAAGGGATCCGTACTGCAGGCAGGCGGACTGATTTGACTTTTATATATTACTAGACCAAGTGCAGACCCGTTGGGTCTGCTCCCCCAATGGTGTGATCCCCCAACCCAATATTCCACCATGCACCCGTCTCCTCCATTGGAACTGAGCCCGTTCCCAAATGTAAGATTGCAGCCCTCCCCTGCCTGCTGCAGCAGTGAAAAGTTCAGTGTTCCTCTCTTGCAACTTTGTTTCGAAGTGTGTTGGAAGCTGACATGTAAATGGAGAAGCCTGTTTATTTTCAAAATACTTGGGGGTGGGTGGGGGGGGGAGAAGGATTTGATTAAAAACATGTACTTCAACACGACGAAATGAAATGAGGAGCAGATACTTAGAAAGAAAAGCGAAATCTCTACCGAAATGGAAAATATCTCGGAGATTGAGCGTCTGGATTGGGCGTGGCAATGAATCAAAGGAAGAAATGCAGCCGGACGGCAGGCGGACTGATTTGAGTTTTATATATATAATAGATATGATAGATAGAATAGATAGATAGATAGAAGATATATATATATATATATATATATATATATTTATATATATATATTTATAGATATATATATTATATATTCTGTATATATATCTATATTCTTACATGTAACCATGTAAAATTCTATTCTAAAAGGTGTTATGATGTAAATTAATATATGATTACATACTTCTGTAAACATTGTTTAAAGAATATTTAGACATGACACATAAAGGAAGACAACTATTGTCACAGCTGGTGTTTAAATCTATTATTACCCGAGTAATACTCAATTGATTCGAACATTTTGCTGCGACTAATATATTTTTAGCCAAAGACCTCTGCACTGCAAATGCTTTAATACAACTCTGCTCATGATGCTGTGATTCCCTGCTGGTACTAATTCTGCAGTCACACAGGACAAAGAGCCATCAACAGGAATGCACCACGGAACACTTAGCCCAAAAGTATCAAATGAAAGCATCCAAACACAGAACACATTGTTAAAAAAGTGAGCCCTAACCAGTACATTAATGTGCAATATGAAACTTCGTCCAGCTGAGTGATGCTCAATGTTTCCCTCATTTGAATACAAGCTACTTTTACATTTAAATTATAAAAATCTCACATTTACTGATTAAAATCAAAAGCTCTGGAAAAGCTATCTGTGACAAGAGTTCAAACATACATATATAGATGTTTTTTCCATGCCCACAATTTTAATTTGAAAACTATTTTAATAATGTGCTGAAAATAAAAGTTGAAACATTTATTTTAAAATATACACGGTTACACAGCACCTTTAATATTGCAAATTGAATTTTTGGCCATAAAGTGAGCAAACATTGCAATCCTTTTGCACTAACTTGGTATATTTTTATTTAATTTAATATTACTACTAAAGAAAATATTTAATTAAAATATTGGTTTCAGGGTCCTTCAATATTCCTATTTCTAGAATCCAATACTTCTGTGTTTCTTTCCCTGCTAGTAAATTATCACTCTCACATTTCTTTTCTCACATTAACTGTCATGTATCTCAAGCTGCCTTCACAACCGGAATTTAATCAGCAAGGTGGAGACTAGTTATCACACTTACGACTGTAACAGGAGGTTAGAATCACTCATCATTCTTACATTCTCAGATGATATAAATAGAAAATAAATCTGTAATATACCAAGGCCCATTCCAATCCTTAGCAATTTTTAACAAATTAAACAGGAGTGTCTTTAAATTTCAAAGCCATCCATGCTCTTGGCATCAATTTGCATCCTCGTAGTATCTATTAAATGTCAGAAATCATTAAAAATAACACACTCAATTTTTTTAATGAATGGAGATACAAGGAATGGCAGATGCTGGATTATAACAAGGGGACAAAGTGCTGGTGCAACTCAGCTGTTTCTGGAAAACGTAGATTGGTGATGGTTTGGATTGGTGTCTACTTGGTTGAGTGGTAGGTAGATAGAGGTGAGGGGGTGTTGGACAAATGCAAGGTTTTAGGTTAGTTATCTAAAATTGGAGAATGCACTATTCATACCATTAGGGTGTATGCTACGCAGGTGGAACATGAGGTGCCGTTCCTCCAGTTTGCATGTGGCGTCACTCTGGCAATGGAGAAGCCATCGGATAGAAAGATCAGCATTGGGGTGGGAAGGGGTGTTGAAATGGTTTGGTAACTGGGAGATCCAGCAAGCCTTGGCGGACTGAGCACCAATGTTCAGAGAAATGGTCGCCTATTGTATGCTTGGTCTTGCCAATGTAATGGTGACCACATAGGGAAAACCAAATGCAATAGATGAAGTTAGAGGAGGTGCATCTGAACCTCTCTCTCACTGGATAGGACTGCTGGGATATCTGGGTGAATGTGAGGGAGGAGGTATGTGTTACATCTCCTGTGGTTGCAGGGGAAAGCACCTCGGGAGGGAATGTTTTAGGTAGGAAGGTATGAGTAAACCAAGGAGTTGCGGAGGGAGCGGTCTCTGTGGAGACTGGAGTGGGAATGGGAAGATGTGACTGTGGTGGGATCACATTGAGGGTGATGGAAATGTCAAAGAATGATGTGTTGGAAGCTGAAACTGGTAGGGTGAAAGGTGAGGATCTCAAGTTTATGAGGATGGTGGTTTTCTGGTTGTGGTCCTAATCTTTGACCTCTAGTTAAAATGTTTAATGGAATAGGACTCTAATTCTGTCAATCAAAACAAAAACAAACAAAAAATTATGCTAATTTTGGAGCATAATGTTCCCTAAAGTGTTTGCTAAATTATGTCATAAATAATATAAATAACATTATGAAATTATATAAGATAAATAATAAAATAATGTTTAGAACTACATTCCTTGTTTCTTTCTTTATTATTAGAACTTAGACTTGATCAGTTAAAATAATTACATTCTTAAAATGCAAACAGATGTTCTACTACTTGTTATTCTCCTCTTGCTTTTAATCACAGTATGTGCTGTCTGATTATTATTTCCAAGCCAGTTCTGAAATGAAATCTACTGAATTTCAGAGAGAGCAGACAATATTATGTATGGTAAAGTATTAATTCTGATTAAAGAGGATTTTTGGAATAGTGCAAATGCATATTTTGGAAAAATCCAAAGAACAGCACATACTTTCCTCCACAACTATGATTTTTAAGCCTAGAAATTACTGTTGGAATATCATGAGACAGATATTTAATAATTTGTTGAATCTCTGTCTTCAATTTTTAATAATAATACATTATTTAAAATGGCTGAAGTTGAAAATAGAGAATATATTTAAGATTTTGTCTGCAACTAAGATTGCACAGTAACAGTTAATAATTCCAATGTTTTTTTGTCAAAATACATCAGTGATAATATTTGTACAGTTTTAAAATAGATCTTCATTGCACTAACTGTCACAGAGCTAACAAATATTTATCTGAAAGTGACTATTGATTTCAACCTGTCCTTTTTGCTTTTGTGCACTTGGATTTCAACCCTTGCATGAAAGAGAGCATGCTCTGTGTACTCTCAATTGCTTCCTGCCAGGAAGTGTCCATGTGCTTGCTTATAGGAAAACGAGTAGATCTATCAGGAATGGACTAGTATATCCTCCACTATGTGTGTCCTGGGTCTATTAATCCTTCCAAGAAATGGGTACTTTATCTGCTCAGATGTCACCAATACAGCAGCTATCAGGAGAAGTCTGAAAATATACTGTACTTCGGTACATGTGACAATAATAAACAAAAGTAAGCTAAACTGTTCTCTGGTTTTCCATTAAAAAACTCAGATCCACTTATGACAGCAATGTTGAGCTGCTGGCTGCCACACACAATTCAGTGGGGTAGTACAGATCACCTTGGATTTCCTTGAGTAATCTGACAGCGAGTCTGTACAGTTTGGGTCACCCCATTACAGCAAGGATGTGGAGACTTGAGGGTGCAGAAGAGGTTTACTTGAACACTGCCTGGATTTAAGAGCACTAGCTATAGGGAGAGGTTGGATGAATTGGATTGCTTTCTCTGGTGAGTTGGACATGAGGAGACCTGATCAAAGTATAAAACATTACGATTGGCATAATGGAGACAATCAGAACCCTCTTCCCCACAATGGAAATGTCAGAGATTAAAGGGCAATACTAGATAGCTGTCCCTCCCCGTGTCCCATGCAATTTAACCTTCCAGAGCAGCTTGACAAGTGGAATCTTACCAAAGATATTGCCAAAGTTCATATAGACTAAGTCTACGGCCCTGCCCACATCAGCCTTCATGGTTACTTCTAGAAAAAACACGATCTACTTCATGAGGCCTGATCTCCCATGCACAAAGCCATGCTGACAATCCCTAATCAACCCATTTCTTTCTCACCGTCTCCATCATAGGAGATAGACTATCGACTGACATTTATTATAAACCCACTGACTCCCACAGCTATCTAGACCACACTTCTTCCCACCCTGCTTCCTAAAGAGACTATTCCCTAATCACAATTCCTCCGTTTGTGCCCAAGATGAGTTGTTCCATACCAGGACATCGGAGATAGAATGGGGGTTCCCCTCTTCCTTCATAGATGAGGCCTTCACTGGGATCTCCTCGATATCCCACAGCTCCGCTGTTGCTCCCCCACTCGCAACAGGGACAGAGTCCCCCTAGTCCTCACCTTTCACCCAATCAACCGTCGCATACAGCACATAATCCTTCGGCATTTTCGCCACCTCCAACGGGATCCCACCACTAGCTATATCTTCCCATTTCCACCCCTTTCAGCTTTCCGCAGTGACCTTTCCCTCCGGAACTCTCTGGTTAACTTGTCTCTTCCCACCTAAATCCACCCCCACCCCTGCAACACCTGCTCCTATACCTCCCCTCTCGACTGTGTCCAAGGACGCCGACAGTCTTTTCAGGTGAACCAGAGGTTCACTTGTATATCCTCCAACCTCATCTACTGTATCCGCTGTTTCAGGTGTGGACTTCTATTTATCGGCGAGACCAAGTGCAGGTTCGGCGTTCGTTTAGCTGAACCCCTCCGCTCAGTCCACCCAAACCTACCTGATCTCCCAGTTGCTTTTCTGTCCTGGGCCTCCTCCAATGTCAGAGCGAGAACCAGTGCAAATTGGAGGAACAAGACCTCATATTTTGCTCGGGCGGCTTACACGCCAGCGGCATGAATATTGACCTCTAACGTCAAGTAACCCTTGCCCTCCCTCTCTCGCCATCCCTCCCCCCTTCCCAGTTCTCCAACTAGTCTGACTGTCCTTGTTTACATTTTATCTCTGTTTGCATTGTTGTTACCATCTCCAAGCTGACAATGATCTATTCTACATTTTGCTTGATCTCCATCCCATCTCGTTTTCATACCTTTCACTTCCTTATCTCTGTATCTCCCTCTCCCCTGACTCAATCTGAAGAATTGTCTCGTCCTAAAACATCCCCCATTCCTCTATCCAGAGATGCTGCCTGAGTTATCTATCGTCGGTTTAAACCAGCATCCGCAGCTCCTTCCTACAATAATAACTGGAGACCACATTGGCCTCTTGGTAGGAAGCAGAGGGTGATTGTGGAAGGTTGTTTTTCAGACTCAAGGTCTGTGACTTGTAGTGCACTTCAGGAGTCAGTGCTGGGCACATTGCTGTTTGTCATCTGTATTAACTATTTGGATGAGAATGTACAAGGTATGATTAATAAGTTTGCAGATGACACTAAGGTTGGTGGTGTCATAGGTAGTGAAGATGGCTATCGAGAGTTACAGTGGGATCATGATCAGTTCGGCAAATGGGCTGAGGAACGGCTAATAGAGTTTAAATAAGATAAAATCAATTAAATAAATAAACAATAATGGAGTTTAAATAAGATAGAATAAAAATGAGTATAGGAGCAGGGAGGTTCTACTGCAGTTGTACAGGGTCTTGGTGAGACCACACCTGGAGTATTGCGTCCAGTTTTGGTCTCCTAATCTGAGGAAGGACATTCTTGCCATAGAGGGAGTACAGAGAAGGTTCACCAGACTGATTCCTGGAATGTCAGGACTTTCATATGAAGAAAGACTGGATAGACTCGGCTTGTACTCGCTAGAATTTAGAAGATTGAGGGGGGATCTAATAGAAACTTACAAAATTCTTAAGGGATTGGACAGGCTAGATGCAGGAAGATTGTTCCCAATGTTGGAGAAGTCCAGAACAAGGGGTCACAGTTTAAGGATAAAGGGGAAATCTTTTAGGACTGAGATGAGAAAAACATTTTTCACACAGAGAGTGGCGAATCTCTGGAATTCTCTGCCACAGAATGAAGTTGAGGCCAGTTCATTGGCTATATTTAAGAGGGAGTTAGATGTGGCCCTTGTGGCTAAAGGGATTAGGGGGTATGGAGAGAAGGCAGGTACAGGATACTGAGTTGGATGATCAGCCATGATCGTATTGAATGGCGGTGCAGGCTCGAAGGGCTGAATGGCCTACTCCTGCACCTATTTTCTATGTTTCTAAGAAAATGTGAGATATTGCATTTTGCTGCTTGAGTTAATAGTTGGGGCAGGTACTATAACAACATTTTAAATACCTTTGTACATTGATAGGAACAATTTAAAAGGATAAGGGCTAAATGTAGGGCAAATGTGACTAGCCTAGATGGGGCATTTTTTGGCATGGATAAGTTGAGCCAAAGACCCTGCTTCTATGCAGTATGATTCTACACATAACAACAAAAAATGTGCTTAGCATGCTACCACATAGATTAATAGAAACAAATAGCATTTTATTCTACAGTGATAAAACACAACAGACTAGGCGCCATAAACATCATCTTACATACACAATCATTCATATGGCCTTCAGATTATTAGTGTTAAATAATGATCCTCTAAGAACATTAAAAGTGCACAGCATATTATTTCTCTCTCTTATTTGCTATGTAAATGTTATAATTTTGTTGGAAAACATTAACGATATGCTTTTTCTATAAACCACACTGAGGTACCTTAAACTCAATAAAGAACAAAGCAGTTATTAAAAGATATTGCTTAGATAATTCTATTTAAAAAAGGTATAAATGTACTTATTCTCCGACAGCTGCAGTTCCAAAATCTACCCCAGAAGCCATTATTAATTGTGTAAATATACTTCCCATGACAACACTCATATTGAATTCTCATGTTCTAATTTGTGTACCTTTCTATTCCAGCAACAAACCTGTCCTAGAATTGTACAGCTTCAAATTACAGGAAACCAGAGGCAAAAATTCATGACACTGTCAGACAGTATTTTCTCTCCCCATCCACCAAATAAACTATCTGTGGCCAATCAGCTTTCTGGAATGAATGAATGACGGAAATTTAGAGGCGTCAGCAATGCACAATGGCCCACAATAGAGGCATGCAGCTGGTGTCTGACCAACAGAGCACACACTGAGCAGTTAACTAACACGTTTGTCTAATTCCACTCACTCCGACCTGTTTTGCATAGCTTATTCAATGTATAGTTTCCACAAGGCATGATTAGAAAAATCCAATACCTTCCTGTTTTCACCCCAGCCTTTCATATCCTTTTATTTACAAAATGAATTGGATTTGAAAAAAATGGACACACATCAAATTAAGCCATATTTCTGAATTCCATGTTGTATATATATATATTATATAATATAATATATATATTACCTTCTACTGGCTTTATCAACAAAAACAAATTAGGAGAATTCCTCTTCAGGAATTCTATTCTTGATATCCTTCGTGCCATGCATTTTTTATCCCCCAGCTTTGTTCAATCTACCACTGCCCCTCACAAAAGGCTGCTACCAAAATACTTCACAAATACAGCACAAACATCTGTTCCTGATCAAAATTGGCACATAAAGTAATTTTGAACAATGGAAGAATTAGCATTGAATTTTTAAGTATAAAATAAATATTTAATAATGGAAAAGCAGTTGAAATTCATTCAGGCAGCAAGCACCGATTACCATATCCAGCTCTTTGTGAACAATCGCAAGCGAGCATAGATTTCTTCAGCTTAATTTATTTAAATACCACATAAAATAAATAAGCTCTTGAATCCCTTACCTTTCAAAGACGTGGGCAATATCTTCACTGAAATTACACAATAATCGTCACTTTACCCTGAGCATCCCTACGTTCAGTTCATTCCCAAAACGGATCATCCATTTCACTGCTGATCACGTGACAGATGACACATCCAAACACAGATGATCACCTGCTTTCTGATGATAGCTCTTCAACGAGAATATCAGCAGCTTGGATTTTAGTGATGGACTAGAGCAGTAAGAATTTATAAGGAATGGCAACTGATTTTCACTCCCAAGGGTTTATATTCATGAAATGTTATCTTTGTGAACCACAGTGCTGTGCACCTAATAAAAATCAGCCAAGTGGAATAGCTGCTTGCTGCACGGGCAGTTTTGAATGGAGAGAATTTTAGTGCAAAATACTAAACACTCATAAAATATTTTCAATAGATGTTAAAGAATTGTTCAATGAAGCAAAACATAGCCTTGATCTATTTCAGTCTTAATTTATATAATTCATTGCTGGGGGGGGGGGGGGGGGGGGGGAAGTGGTGATTACTCCTATTTAGCTGGTAAATAGTGGTGCTAAAGATTACTTTACCCACGTAAATAGACACACATCCCAGGCTTCCACATGCTTGCAATTAAAAATAGGAATCCTGATTTTATTTTGCCAAATTCAGAACAGTTAACCCAGTTTGCTCCATTGCTTTACTTCAAGAGGTGCGCAGTGGCTGTACCCCATCTTATTGAGATTCACCAACATAAATGTTGGCTGCATCACCTCTTGAACCGCGCACAATCTAACCCGTCACATTTGGTTGCAAATAAATCAAAGACGAAAGCAAATTCTTCTATCAATTATTCTAATTTAGTTTGCAGCATTTAATTATTTACATATTGGATACATAACAACTAATTTGATTTATTTAAAAAAATCACATTTCTAAATTATTTACTGATAATATCTGAACTAACTGAAATAATGTTCCCATGACTTAGTCAGCCAGCGAAGTTAGGGCGTGGTCTGTTATTGTGCATTGTTGGACGACATTCCAATGGCACTCCAAGATGATGTTGGCCAACAGTCAAATCATCTGCATCAGTGTCAGGTATATCTGGATTCAAGGTGACTGCAATGGACAATTGAAAATACAAGCCAATGCCAACAGGTCTGATCTACGCTGCTCACCCAAGGTCAGAAGAAGGGTCCCAACCCGAAATATCACATCCATTTTCTCCAGAAATGCTGCCTGACCCACTGAGTTACTCCCGCACTTTGTCTTTGGTATAAACCAGCATCTGTGGTTCCTTTTTATTTCATTAAAACTCTTTTCGATAGTTGTCAAAAGCTTCAAGGGCGAACTTGCAAAGGGGAACTATATTTGAATAGAACTCTCTTTAAAACAGAAAATTGTGATCTTTACTTAATTATTCTCGTCTTCTAAGCAATCTTTATAAGGGAGTGATGCGTTAGGTAAAAGTACAGAAATACTATGGCTGGCACCCATGTATTTCCTCTGGTGGTGTACATGATGCTACCTTTAATCAAACAAACTGATAATGTCACCAGTGAATCCTTCCTTTCTTTCAGGAATTCACAGAACAAGTGGCCAGAAGAGGATTTTAATCATAACTGATATTCTCTGAAAAAAACCCCCCTCCTCAAATCTAACCCCACACCACACTGTTCTACCAGCAAAGATTTAGGTAATGTAAACTTGCTTTCCTCTTCCATTTGACACTGGGTGGTGTCACCAGCAGTGGCTGCCCCTCCAACAGTCTGTCTGTCCTTTCTTCTTTTTGTTTATTTTAGTATGTGTTAAAAGTATGTTTCAGTGTTCCTTGGTTTGTTTTATGTGGGGAGTGGGAGGGGGGAGAAACTTGTTTTCAATCTCTTGCCTCGACAGAGATGTGATTTTCAGTATCGTATCTCCGTCCCCACTGCAGCCTAACATGGTGGAGTTGGCGGCTTTTCCTGGAGACCGACCTGGCGCTCAAAGCCGCAAGAGTCTGCGGGACTTTAATATTGCGGAGCTTGCGATCCCTTGCTGAGGATCGAAGCTCCAGCCGCGGGGCCAGTGGACAGTGATGTTAATCATGAAGCCCGCAGTCTCTGACAAGAAGTGGGCGATTCCGGGCGATTCCAGGAGTAAGACACTCCTAGTGACGCACAATCACAATCAACTCATATCCTAGCACTTACAGTAGATAACATACATGCCAGATCCACACATGGTGCATTACAGACATCAGTGGACTGCACCCAGGCCAGATGGAAAATATGGGTAGTATCCCTGCTCTCCAGGGAGTAAGGCCACACTCCAGGTCAGCCCCAAGGTGAAAATTGACAGGGTATCTGAGATATAAATTTCAGTTTGTCTGAAATATTGCACAAGAGCAAGAGAGTGCAAGTTGCAGCTTTGCACGTAACATTGCTCAACAAACATTTGAGAATTTTCAACCTAACACATTATCTCTGTTCTCTCCCCTGTTGTAAACACTGAGCAGTTTCTGCAGTTTCTTATCTTTCAAGGAAATGTTTGCACTTTTACTGAATCATTTCTCAGCTGGTATTTGCAAGACCGGAGGGGAAGTGAAGCTACAGCCTTTGTCCTTGCAGGTGGCAAAAGCTGTGAGTTTTCCCAGTTACTGCTTCAAAACTATGACAAATTGTTGTGATGCCTCCTGTAGCTGTTACACATTTCAGCCTCCATCCGGCACCAGTTGTGAAGAACTAAACTTCTAGGGTGCAACTTCTAAGTGGATTGGTTAAACCTGTAAAATGTAGAGTTCCTCAAGTGTTTCTGGAGCTGCACTCATCTGGGCAAATATGGAATATTTTATCAGGCCTCTGCAGTGTGAATGGGGGAGGGCAAGAGAAACAGGCTGTAAGTCATTTGTTGTGGGACGTCTGCTCCTGACAACAACAGTAAAAGTGCTCAGTGGGTAACCACCAGGATATTGAGTGGGAGGCACTGACAAAAGTAATGCTGCTGAATGTCAAGATAGATGGTAAGACTCTGCCCTTTTGGATGTCATATAAAAGATGTGGAAAGACATTTTTGACACCTTCATTATGGAAGGCACACATGTGGTGCAGAAGCTACTTTGCCCCTTCAGTTCATGCCCAAATACTGTGCAGCTCCTTCAGCACGATGACATGAGCTGCCTCTTTTTCCGAATCAAGTTAAAAAAAAAACTGTAGATACTGGAAACCTGAAATAAAAAACGAATATACTGAAGCTTGTAAGCAAGTTATGCTGCATTTGAGGAGAGAGAAATGATGTGAGTGTCACAGGTGACAACCATTTATCAGTATAATTTAAAGATTATCATTCTTTCTTGATTCATTTTTCGTAGGCGTTGCCTGACCTGCTGAGTATCCCCAACACTTTATGTTTTTATTTTATTATCGGAAATGTTGAACAATGAGCAACAAACTTCCTACTTCTGACCTTCTCATGGGAGGTCACTGACTGACAAAGCAACTGAAGGGGGGGGGGGGGGGGGGTATAGACACTGTCCTGAGGAATCACTGGAAGTGGGATAATTGACATTGCACAGTAAAACTATCTTCCTTGCTGCAAGTTACAGCTCCAGCTCTTTCTGCAGTCCTCTCCAATTACACTGTTTTTGCTCATTTCCCACTTGCACACAGATTGAGTTACAAACAGTTTCAGGAAATTAACTCTTTCACAATCTGGGGACTTCCTGCTTAGTTTTCAGATTACCGAGGTTGCATTTAAGCAATTAAACAGATCTAGAGTATGCTAACTTTACGTCCCTTGTCCTTATGTTTGCTTCCAAATACCATATTTATACATTTGAGTGCCCATGGCTGCACCTTTGACTTGAAAAAAGTGATGGGAGACAAAGAGAAGTTAAGGGCAAGGACAAATTCCACCAGGCTGAGGTCAGTGCAGTCGAGGAGAACTGATTGGGTCTCTGTTCAAGGAAGAATGGGAGAACCCTGATGCCTCCATCTTTAAGTTCGCTGACAGCACCACCGTTGTTGGATGAATTATGGATAATGCGTCATGGGACTTTGGGCGTTGTTTTGTTTTTGCACTATATTGTCTTTTTTATTTATTGAACTTTGTTTTTTTTTGTGTTTTTGTTGTGTTATGTAATGAGTACTGTGTTTACAAATCTATTGAGTGCTCATGCTGTTACAAGAAAGAATTTCATTGTTCCGTTTTGGAACATTCCCAATTCTTGAGGGGATTGGAGGTGTTAAAACGACTGGACATCCATGAGGCAATAATGAGGCAATGGGGACCCAGGAATTGGAAGTTATTGCAGTGGCGAAGAGCTTACAAGGTTCCTCAGAGGTAGTTTAAAAGGGACTGGACAAAGGCAACAAGATAAAAACAAAGTATTTGGAGATGGTTCAATGAGGCAGGAGTTGATAGCACAATGGGGCGACCAAGGCTGTCCTGCTTGTGGAATTTGGGAAGGAGGTAGAAACAAGCAATGCGGGGTTGGGGAACTATAGATTGGAGGTGATGGAGGGCAGAACGCGGGAGGCATAAGATCGGCGATGTTTTGAGACTTGATGGTCTGGTGTTCGTCAGTGGGGTCATGGTCAAGCCATCAGTATGAGGCAGTGTCCGAGAACTGGTAGAGCATAGTGGAGGTCAGCTTGCCAGACAACAACAGCACCTCCCTAGTCAGTGGGTCTGATGGTTATAATGCAATTGATATTGAGTGTGTGGAAGGCTGAGTATTCGGAGGGGGTGAGATAGGAGTGGTTGAGAGGAGTGGAGATCGAGTTGGTCTATGTTGTGGCAGCAGTTGGGGTTGAAAAGGTCGAGGGAGAGTAGATGCCCAGCAGTAGCGGTCCAGGAGGTAGAGGTGTGCTGGAGACGGGAGAAGAGGTTTTCACTGCGGGGTTGACTAGCTCTGAATATTGAGCAGAAGCCTCATCTTCTGACTGTCCTGTCAAATACTCGTATGGATAGCACCTCCATAGTTTTTAATTAACAATAAATCAAACTGTCCCCTAATTGTCAAACTCATTTAGAAAGTAATTCTAACTCGTTTAGAAAGTAAATATTGAAAAGGAAAAGTTTACAAGGCTTTGTCGACCTGAAACCTCACCCATTCCTTCTCTCGAGAGATGCTGCCTGTCCCACTGAGGTACTCCAGCTTTTGTCTATCCTTGGGACATTTCTGAAGTTGTAACTGAAGTAAATGACCAGAACAAGCAGCTTCTCTCTTTATGTTTCACCTCAAGGTGCTTGACTACATATGTAACAAAAGCATTTCTCAATTTCAATAAAAATGATATAAATGAAACATGGAATTTCAGTGTAATAACACAATTTTAGAACCCATCATTTGAAGTAAACTGGAGGCACAAGGAAATTGTAGATTCTGGAATCTTGAGCAAAACACAAGGTGCTGGAAGAACTCAGCAGGTCAGATAGCATCTGAGGAAGGAATGGACAGATGACATTTCAGGAAGAAATGGTCACCTGTCCATTCCCTCCACAAATCCATCGGGTGGCACCAGCAATGGCTGCCTCGCCAACAGTCTGTCTGTCCCTTCCTTCTTTGTGTTTTAATAGTATGTGTTAAATGTATGTTTTTAGTGTCCTTTAGCTTGTTTTTATGTGGGGGATGGGGGTTGGGGGAAACTTTCTAATCTTTTTCTAATCGCTTCCCTCAATGGAGATGCGAGGAGTTGGCGGCCTTTGCTGGAGACCAATTTTTGAGAGCTCCACCGCGGGGAACCTACGGGACTTTATTATCGTGAAGCCCGCGATCCCTTTGCCAGGGATCGACCTCGAAGCTCCAACCGTGGGTGCGTGCGGGCTTAACATGACGGAGCTCGCGGTCTCTGGTCAGAGACCAACCTCCGGGAATTCCAAGCCGCAGAAGCTTCGATCGCCCCGACGCGGGAGCTCCCACCGCCCCGACGCGGGAGCTTCGATCGCCCCGACAGATGGTTCGACTGCCCTGACCGCGGGAGAATAATGAGGAAGAAGGTTGGACTTTTTTGCCTTCCATCACAGTGAGGAATGTGGGGAATCCACTGTGGTGGATGTTTATGTTAACCATTATTCAGTTGTGTGTGTTGTTGCTTTTTTTTTCATATGGCTGTATGGTAATTCGCATATCACTGTACCTTAATTGGTACGTGACAATAAAAGACCTTAGAACCTTTTGAAATGCCGAGTTACTCCAACACTTTGTTATTTGAAGTAGACTGCTCGAGTTTACATTCCCTGGTCTTAAAATTCTTGGATACCACAAACAAATATCTCCCTCTGGTGACCATGTGTGATATTAACGTCCAATAAGAAATTTACAACAGGCAAGCTGGAAGCTACACTCTAGATTGAATTGAGCTGGTTATATCGGCAAAACAGCGGCATTATCCATTTGTCACTACAATTTATGTCCAGCGTTATGTCAGGGAATCTGTCCCTCTCATCCCTCCCTCCAAGTCCCTGCCCTGCATTCGAGTGGTGACCCTATTTATTCAAGTGCAAATTCCCAAACATGTAACATGAGGCCAATGCAGACGGACAACATTTTTAAGTCACAGTCATACACCATGGAAACAGAGCTCATCAAGCACCCATTTGCACTAATCTCATTTTATCCTCATTCTACTCCCCGCAACTTCCCTCAGATTCTACCACTCACGTGTACATAAACAGAAATGATTGTGGGCTCTAAGGAAATGCACACTGTGACAGGAAGAGTGTGTAAATTCTACGCAACAACAGCAGAGCACAGGATTAAAGTTGGGTCACTGGAGGTGCAAGGACAACTTTACAAGCTGCACTATTCCACAAACTTCTCCTTCCAAAGAAACTTTGTATAGATATACTGTTTTTTTTTAATTTTCTCTCAGTGACAGGTAGATTTAATGAAAACTTTGCATATAAAGGGACTACTTGATTAGTCAGGTGTGCGTTGGAAAGCTGCTAGTACCAGCTGTTCCACTACCCAGTTCCAACATTAAAACTTTTAGTATATAGCCTATACAGCATGTCCAAGACATCACAAGGTTATCCTCATTTTAGCGGTTGGGTGGTTTTTAGGAATCAGCAAAGACACAGACAACTTTGTGAATTCAAAGCTCAACACTGAGATTTCACAAGTTGATTTTTTTGTTAAAGATTTTGACAATAATGTCAATATTTTGAATCAAAAAGATTTTGACAATAAATAAAAATAAAGCTCCATAGATGCTGCTGCACCCGCTGAGTTTCTCCAGCACTTTTGTCTACCTTTGACAATAAATAAGTCAGTACAAGTAACTATACTTAGTTCATCAATGTCCCTTAGAAAACGATATCGACTGCCCCAATGCAGTGGACTAGGTCCAATTGAGGTGGATTTTTAACTCGCTTGCAAGTACCAGCAATCCACTCCATGCAACACTATTTTCTAAGAGCAGCTAGGATTGGCAGTGAATGGAGACTGTTCACTGTTTCCAAACTGTTCTTAATGAAAAGCTTAGGAGTTAGTTATCTTGCTGTAATGCTGCCAATGGCCCAGGGGAATAAAAGGGAGAAGCGATAGGGTGTGATACTAACTTCGCCCATTCAATCCACCCAAGAGATAAAATCTGTATTAGCACAGCTGCCAAGTTATTTGCATTGGAATTTCTTCCACAGTAATTTCAGTCAACCATGTTTTATTTCTCGCTGAATCAGATTGTCAGTGTTGATGGTGACCAGACCGAAGAACAATGATAAACCTTTCACTCCTTCATTAGTGACAAAGTGAATCACCGATGCATGGTACCATGACATCAAGTTAAAAGAGGCATCATGGATATTAAAGCATATTTAGACATAAAACAGCGGAGATATGATCAAGATAATTTTCTTCTCCATTCATCATTTTTAATTAAAAGCAGTTTAATTCTACAGCTAAATTGTTTTGAAGGAAATCTCATGCAACAGGTTATTTGACCTACTCCTGCTCTCACTTTGTATGCTTGTTCTTTCACCTCATGATACCCTTTTAGAGACAGTTAAACTTCATAACATCTGACCAAAATTATCAAAGATAATGTTGTAAACTTTGAATTTCAATTAAAAATCTTCAGGAAATTGTGCACAAAATGCTGACAGATCAGACGACAAAAAAGAATGCAGATGCTGGAATCCAGAACAAAATGCTATGTGAACCCAGTAGATAAAGCAGCATCTGTGAAGGCAAAAGGTTTGAGTCAAGGACGTACATCAGGACAGAGAGAACAGGAAATGTTATCGATTTGTTGCAGTCTCTAGGGAGCTGGGACAGAGGCCGGATATTCATAACATAGGTTGTAAGCTACTCTTGCAAATTATGGAAAAATGTATGTAACTTATTTCCTTGTGTATTCTATTTGTGTCTGCACAAGATTGTTTACCGAAACTGCCTAGGGCACAAGTAATTGACAGGTATCGGTCAAGAGATTAAGAGTCTATCACAGAACTTGCAGAACGGCTAATCTTGCTCTGGTGAAACTTTCCACAGCTAAAAGAATTCCTTGGAATTCTGAGTGTCCTTGTTCATTATCATTTGTCTGGATGCTTTTTATCTAAATCAATGTATAAAAGAGATGGGTTTTCAGCATTAGCTGAGAGAGGACTCCCACAGACACTTGGGCTCTGTGCGACTCTCTCTCTCACAATAAAGTTTGTTCAGTTTCTACCTCTGTTTTTGTAATAGTCTTTGTCGGAAAACTTCTAACAATGAGACATTGTTCCTCCAAAATGTATTGGCCTCTGAGGCAATTGAGATGGCTAAGGACAAGCAGAATGTTGTGGGAGTAGAGAGGTGAATTAAAATGGCCTGCAAGCAAAAGCTCGAGATGACCATTGTGGACAGAGCACAAAGGCTCCGCAAAACGATTGCCCGATCTACTCTTGGGTTCACCAATGTAGGGGAGGCAACATCAAGAGCACCGAATGAGCTAAATCAGGTGAGAATAAAACCTCTGTTTCATTAGAGGGCTGTTCAGATCTCCGAATGTGGTGAGGGAGGAGAAGGTGGTGCAGGTGTTGCATCTCAGAGTCCAGTGCTTACATGCATCTTGGAGAAGCAGCAATCACAGAGTCCAGTGCTTACATGCATCTTGGAGAAGCAGCAATCACAGAGTCCAGTGCTTACATGCATCTTGGAGAAGCAGCAATCAAAGAGAAGCAGGGAGAAGACCTTATTGGCTGAAACCCATGGGAAAGGTGAGTTAGAGGGGAAAAACAGTTTAAAACGGAGGAATTTGACTTGTAAATTCGCAAATTAGGCAATTTATCAGTCAATGTAAGCAAGGCTGCTCCAGGGGAGCGGCAGTGAGGGAGCGGCCTTGTGAGGGAAGACTCGAGAGTCTTCGGTGAGGAGGCTGAGGAGAGGAGCGTATGCAAAAAGCTGGAGAGAACGGGACGCGGTGAACACATGACGGGTAAGATGAGACAGTGTGATGCTTGCAGGACGTGGGAGCCCAGGGACACGGATGAAGCCTCTGGCTGCTACAACAGTGCATCCAGGTTCAGCTCCTGAAGGACCATGTTGGGGCACTGGAGAAGCAGCTGGATGATCTCAGGGCCATCCGGGAAAATGAGAGTTTCCTGGACAGGACCTACAGTGAGGTTGTTATGCCGAGGATACGGGAAGAACGTATGTGAGTGACTAAGAAAAAGGATGGTAACCGTGGAGTGCAGGAGACCCAGGGGGCTGTGCCTAATGAAAAGAGGTACGCCCTCTTGGGAACTGTCGGGGGAGACGACGCTTCCAGTCCAAGCAGCGGACACGTCGGTGGCTCCAATCCTAGAGATGGGACTTGACCCTCGAGACCGACGTCAGGCAGAGCCCTAGTGGTGGGTGACTCCATTGTCCGACAGGAGATTCTGTGGCGGTAGACGAGATGCGAGGATGGTCTGTTGCCTCCCTGGTGCCAGGGTTCAGGATGTCACGAGCCTCTGGAATTCTGGAATTTTTTGAGGATATAACTAGTAAAATGGACAAGGGAGAGCCAGTGGATGTAGTGTAACTGGACTTTCAGAAAGCCTTTGATAAGATCCCACATAGGAGATTAGTGGGCAAAATTAGGACACATGGTGTTGGGGGTAGAGTGCTGACAAGGATAAAAAAATTGGTTGGCAGACAGGAAACAAAGAGTAGGGGTTAACGGGTCCCTTTCAGAATGGCAGGCAGTGACTAGTGGGGTACTGCAAGGCTCGGTGCTGGGACCGCAGCTATTTACAATATACATCAATGATTTAGATGAAGGGATTCAAAGTAACATTAGTAAATTTGCAGATGACACAAAGCTGGGTGGCAGTGTGAACTGTGAGGAGGATGCTATGAAAATGCAGGGTGACTTGGACAGGTTGGGGGAGTGGGCAGATGCATGGCAGATGCAGTTTAATGTGGAAGGATGTGAGGTTATCCACTTTGGTAGCAAAAACAGGAAGGCAGATTACTATCTAACTGGTGTCAAGTTAGGCGTTTACAGTCCGAATTGGCTCTGGGAAGAAATTCCATCTCAACCTCTCCGTTCTCACCGCATGGCAACGGAGGCGTTTGCCTCACCGTAGCAGCTGGAACTCCGTTGCAGGGGTGGAAAGGGTCTCTCATGATATTGTTGGCTCTGGAGTTGCACCTCCTGATGTATAGTTCCTGCAGGGGAGCAAGTGAAGTTCCCATAGTGCGTTCGGCCGAACGCACTACTCTCTGCAGAGCCTTCTTGTCCTTGGCAGAGCAATTCCCAAACCAGATGGTAGTGTTCCCGGACAAGATGCTTTCCACCGCCGCTGCGTAGAAGCACTGGAGGATCCTCGGAGACACTCTGAATTTCCTCAATTGCCTGAGGTGGTAAAGGTGCTTGCTGCCTTGCCTTACTCACCAGTGCTGAGGCGTGTGATGCCCATGTCATATCCTCGGAGATGTGGACTCCCAGATATTTAAAACAGTTCACCCTATCCACAGGATCCCCATTTACCCTCAATGGAGTGTACGTCCTCGGATGATGTGCCCTCCTAAAGTCCATGATCAGCTCCTTCGTGTTTTTGATGTTCAAGAGGAGGCTGTTCTCCTGGCACCAGAGTGCTAGATCAGCCACCTCCTCCCGGTAGGCCTTCTCGTCGTTGTCTGAGATCAGGCCCACCACCACAGTGTCATCAGCAAACTTAATTATTGAGTTGGAGCTGAACCTAGCCACACAGTCATGTGTGTACAGGGAGTACAATAGGGGGCTGAGGATGCAACCCTGGGGCGATCCTGTGCTCAGGGTGAGGGACGTCGATGTATTCCCTCCGATTTTGACTACCTGGGGCCTGGCGGTGAGAAAGTCCAGGACCCAGGCACACAGGGAGGTGTTGAGTCCCTAATTCCATTAGTTTCCCAGCCAGTCTGGTGGGGACTATCGTGTTGAAGGCTGAACTGTAGTCTATGAACGGCATCCTCACGTAGCCCCCCTTCTGGCTGTCCAGATGGGAGAGAGCGGTGTGCAAAACCTGGGAGACCGCATCGTCCGTGGATCTGTTCGGACGTTATGCGAATTGTAACGGGTCCATGTTCCGAGGGAGGAAGGCGCAAATGTGTTTCTTCACCAGCCTCTCAAAGCATTTCATGACTACCGAGGTAAGGGCCACCGGACGGTAGTCATTCAGACAGGCTGGGGAGGCATTTTTTGGTACCGGTACAATGATGGATTTTTTGAAGCAGGCAGGGACCACGAACGTGTCCAGGGAGAGGTTGAATAATGTAGTGAGCACCGGAGCTAGCTGCGTAGCACAGGACTTGAGTACTCGCCCCGAGATGCCATCGGGGCCTGCAGCTTTTCTCGTGTTCACCCGTGTCAGAGCCCTCCTCACGTCGTGCTCGGACAGCTCGGACGTGCTCTGGAGGTCCTTGTTCATCCGTCAATGAAAGTAAGCATGCAGGTACAGCAGGCAGTGAAGAAATCGAATGGCACGTTGTCCTTTATAACAAGAGGAGTTGAGTATAGGAGCAAAGAGGTCCTTCTGCAGTTGTATAGGGCCCTAGTGACACCACATCTGGAGTATTGTGTGCAGTTTTGGTCCCCTAATTTGAGGAAGGACATTCTTGCTATTGAGGGAGTGCAGCGTAGGTTTATGAGGTTGATTTCCGGGATGGCGGGACTGCCATATGCTGAGAGAATGGAGTGGCTGGGCTTGTATACTCTGGAGTTTAGAAGGATGAGAGGGTTTCTTATTGAAACATATAAGATTATTAAGGGTTTGGACACGCTAGAGGCAGGAAACATGTTCCCGATGATGGGGGAGTCCAGAACCAGGGGCCACAGTTTAAGAATAAGGGGTAGGCCATTTAGAACGGAGACGAGGAAACTTTTTCCTCACAGAGAGTTGTGAGTCTGTGGAATTCTCTTCCTCAGAGGGCAGTGGAGGCCGGTTCTTTGGATACTTTCAAAAGAGAGCTAGATAGGGCTCTTGGAGATAGCGGAGTCAGGGGATACGGGGAGAAGGCAGGAACGGGGTAGAGATTGTGGATGATCAGCCATGATCACATTGAATGGCGGTGCTGGCTTGAAGGGCCGAATGGCGTACTCCTGCACCTATTGGCTATTGTCTATTATCTCCTGCAGTTGCATGGACAAGTGCTAGGAGGCATGAAGGGTGGGTGGGGTTGGATGGGCAGGCAATGGAGTCCCAGCGAGTGTTGTTCCTGCCCAAAGCAGAAAGTGGGAGGTTGATGGATGATGGTTGGGTAAATGCTGAGGACAAAGGGCACTCTATTGCTGTGCTGTCTGGAAAGTGGATGGCGAGTGTGGATGTGTGGGAAATGTTGGAATTACACGTCCATCAACTATTTTCAGAGGGGATGCCACAAGGAGAAATTTCAGCAGCTTTTTACCTTGAGAACAGATGTGAAGGAGACAGGACCATTGTGAAAATGGATAGCGTCTTTACAGGAGGCACAGAGGGATGAGGTATAGTCGAGGTAGCTGTGTGGCCTGATGCATGTACAGAAATTATCAGAAAACCGTCCCCTCAGATGGAACTTGAGAGATCGTATCTCCGGTTGCTCTGCGGCCTAACATCATAGAGCTGTCGACCTGGCTCGGGACTGACTTTGAGCCCCACTGCGGGGATGTGGACTTAACATCGGAGCCGATCCCTTGCCTGGGATCGACGCTCCAACCGCGGACTGCGAATTTCACCATCAAGGAGCTCACAGTCTCGGGTATAGGCCGATGTCGGGAAGCTCCAAATGACGCAGAAGGTTTCGACCAGGCCCAGCCCAGGGTCAGATCACCCAGTGCGGGTAGCTGAGATTCCCCTCCAACGCAGGAGCTTGATCGCCCCGACATGAGGGTCCAAACGCTGCCGGCTACGGGAGCCAAGATCGCCCCATCAACGGAAGGCTCGAGGCCCCCGACCGCGGGAGAACAAAGAAGGGAAGAGGTTGAACATTTTTTCGCCTTCCATCACAGTGAGGAATGTGGGGGAGTCACTGTGGTGGATGTTTATGTTAAAATATATTTTATGTGTTCTGTTGCTTTTTATTGGTATGACTGTATGGCAAATGAAATTCCTCGTACGTTGCAAAACATACTTGGCTAATAAAGTATGATTATGATATTTAAAAAAAAGGAAGAGGTGTCGTCAAAGACCTTCAGGTCCTGTTGGTGTTGCTGCCTTCTGCTAACGGGTCAAATATGAAGGGCTAAATATAAATTGTAACCATCCTTTTACTCACTATGTACACAGTGTCAGGAGGCATAATGGTGAATCCAGAGGCCAAATAATTGATTAGATGAAGGATTAAATGCAGGATGGACAAACGGGCATTCACGTAGTGCCTTTCAAATAGTTATTATTTTGTCGTCAAATGCAAGCAACAATTTGATTTGAGCAAGTCCCTACAGATATTCAGGAGTTAGACAATGAGGTGATCTCTTTTGGAGGTATTAGTTGAGCATAAACAGTTGACGAGTGTCCCTGCAAAATTTCCCCATCCTCTTCTCATAATTTTAGAACAGCCAAAGATAAATATAAGAAGCACTGTCATATATTAGTTCATAGAATCACAAAAAATCATATCTTGGACAAAGCACATCACCTCTCTCACAATGGCATCTTTCGTTGCTCAGCAAATTTCTCCTGTGTTCACTTAGATTGAACCCAAAGGGAAATTCAAAAGGTTTTAAATCATTAAATTCAAGAAAAACTCAAAATAAGCTTGAGATGTTGAAGTCAAACATAGTTACAGTATGTAGTTATCAGTTTTCACATGACAAATCAGAATACGTTATCTTTCATTGAAGTATAAATGAACGATCTGTGCTTACTAAAACTAACCTTGCATATTCTTCAGACCGGAACTGTTCTGTTACTTCCTCAGTATGTTCACAAACCGTTTCTTGTGCCATTGACTCAAAGCTTGGAGATAATTGCTTTTGCACACATTTTAAGGAACTGAAACAAAATAAAACTATACTTTAAAAATGTATTAAATTGCTAGGGTGTCTTCGTTTTTAGTTTATTTTATTGTCACATGTATCAAAGTACATGAAATGTTTTTTTTTTGTTGCGTGCTGTCCAGTCAGCAGAAAGACTATACATGATTACAATCAAGCCATCCAAACTGACCTGATGGGATGACAGTATTTTTTCCTTAAGCCCTTTCTCAAGAAAATAATTTTGATATTTCATTTAACGAGGGTAAAATAACACCTTCAATAACTTCCATTGTATCTTGAGATGTGGATACTAAATATGGAGCATTTGAGAGAACATTCCAGGGTGTTTCACAGGAACATAGTGCCACACAGGATGACTGCTCGGTCAGAAAAGGACACTAAAATACATTAAAATACATTAAAATGTACTTGCATTTTTACCTAAATTTTAACTATAAATTTGTGCTCTGGCAGCTGATTTCATATACCCACCAACCTATGTGTAAAAAAAAAGTTGCCCTTCAGGACCCTGTTAAATCTTTCCACTCTCACCTTAAAACTGCTCTCCACATTTTGACTCCCCTACCTGGGAAACATATTGTGACCATTCAACTTATCTATGTTTAAGATGGAACTGCAGATGCTGGAAAATTGAAGGTAGACAAAAATGCTGGAGAAACTGGAGATGCTGCTGAGGAGCATCTATGGAGCGAAGGAAATAGGCGATGTTTCGGGTCGAGACCCTGATTCAGATTGATGTGAAGGTGGGGGGGGCAGGAAGAAGAAAGGAAGAGGCGGAGACAGCGGGCTGAGGGAGAGCTGGGAAGGGGAGGAGAAAGCAGGGACTACCTGAAATTGGAGAAGTCAATGTTCATACCGCTGGGGTGTAAACTGCCCACGTGAAATATGAGGTGCTGCTCCTCCAATTTGCGGTGGTCCTCACTCTGGCCATGGAGGAGGCCCAGGAGGTCAGAAAGGGGGGTTAAACTGCTGAGCCACTGGGAGATCAGGTTGGTTATTTGGAACCGAGTGGATGGCGAAGCGATCGCCAAGTCTGCGCTTGGTCTCACCGATGTAGAGCAGCTGACACCTACAGCAGCGGATGCTTATCTATGCCCCTTGTGAATTTGTGCACCTCTCCTCCCATGCTGGAGAGAAAATAAATTGCAGCCTATTCAACCTTTCCTCATAAGTCTAGCCTTCCAGTCATAGTAATATCCTTTGGATGCCCAGGAATTTGGACATCCTTCCTCTAGCCAGGTGACCAGAACTGCTCACAATACTCCAAGCAAAGTATTACCAATGGCTTGTACAGTTGCAACATGATACCCCAACTCCTGTTTTCATGTGCTGACTGATGAAGGCAAACATGCCAAACACCTTCGTCACCACCGTGCCTACCTGTGTCATCACTTTCAGGGAACTATCTCTCTGTAGCACTAGGTCGCTCTGTTCTACTATATTCCCCAGGACCATACATTTAGGATGCAAGTCCTGTCCTGCTTTAACTTACCAAAATGCATCAACTTCCACTTGTCTGAGTTAATTTTAGGTCATAAGGAATAGGAGTAGAATTAGGTCATTCAGCCCATCGTTTGATACAAAATGGCTGATCTATCTCTCCCTGCTAACCCCATTCTTCTGCCTTCTCCCCGTAACCTCTGACACTTGTACTAATCAAGAATCTAGCTATCTTAAAAGTATCCACTGACTTGGCCTCCACAGCCTTCTGTGGCAAAGAATTCCACAGATTCACCACCCTCTGACTAAAGACATTTTTCCTCATCTCATTTCTTTCCTAAAAGACCGTCCTTTAATTCTGAGGTTATGACCTCTAGTCATAGACACTCCCATTAGTGGACACATCCTCTCTACATCCACTCTGTACAAGCCTTTCACTATTCTGTATGTTTCAATGAGGTTTCCCCTCATCCTTCTAAACCCCAGCGAGAACAGCTTCAGTGTCGTCAAACACTCATATATTAACCCACATTCCTGGGATCATTCTTGAAAACCTCCTCCCGACCCTCTCCAGAGCCAGCACATCCTTCCTCAGATATGGTGTCCAAAATTGCTCACAATATTCCACATGTGGCCTTACCAGCGCCTCATAGAGCCTAACATCACATCCTTGTTTTTGGATACAAGCCTGCAATTTCACCTGCCATTCCAGCCCTCTTACCCAGTTCAATAGATCCTGCCTGCTGTAATCTTTATTGTCCACTGCAATACAAATTTTGGTGTCATCCACAAACTTACTAACCGTGTTACTACATCCTTAATATAGGTGACCAACAATAGTGGACCTCTCACTGATTCCTGTGGTACATTACTGATCACAATCTGAATAACCACCCTCCACCAAGCCAATTTTATATCGAATTGGCTAGCGTCATAGGACCATAATACATTGGAGCAGAATTGAGTTCACTCAGACATTCAGTCATGGCTGATATAGTTCTCCCTATCAACCCCATTCTCCTACCTTCTTCCCATAACCTTTTGCACCCTTACGAATCAAGAATCTACCAATCTCTGATTTATAAATCCAGCTCACCCTGTATCCCATGTAATCAAACTTTTCAGACTAGCCTAACATTCCAAACTTCTTTGTTATGCGCAGTATGCCTATTTTATATGCAGTGGCGCAGCGGTAGAGTTGCTGCCTTACAGCGAAAGCAGCGCCGGAGACGCAGGTTCGATCCTGACTACGGGTGTTGTCTGTATGGTGTTTGTACGTTCTCCCCGTGACCTGCGTGGGTTTCCTCCCACACTCCAAAGACGTTCAGGTATGTCGGTTCATTGGCTTGATGTAAATGTAGAAATTGTCTCCAGTGTGAGTGGGATAGTGTTAATATTCAGGGATCGCTGGTCGGCGCGGTGGGCTGAAGGGCCTGTTTCCACGCTGTATCTCTAAACTAAACTGACATACATACTACATTTCAATAGAAGCTACAATTTATTCAAAAGAATAGTGTCTTCTCCAACATTAAAAAAAATACATGTATAAAAACTATCATATTAACAATCCTCTATGATCCTAGTATTAAAATCAATCTATAATCACAATGAATAATGCAGAACATTTTGTTAAATATTCAGTTCTTACTCCATCCTATTCTATCACAACCTTCTTCATATACTTTGGCAATCCATCTATGTCACATCAGTTAGGTTAAGTTAGGGCTATTCAGAAACCCAATAACAGAGGGAAAGAAGCTATTCCTGGGTCTGGTGGTGTGCTCTTCAAGCTTCTATGCCTTCTGCCAGACAGGAGCAGGGAGAAGGTGGAAGGACTGAGTGCGACGTCTTTGATTATGTTGGCTGTTTTCCAAGCCAGTGTGAAGTATAAATGGAATCAAAGATGGGATATCTTTATCTCAATCCTCAGTTAAAGAGGTTGTATAAAAAATAAACCAGAAAAAAGCTCTCTGCACCAGTTTACACAACTTACTCTGCAGCTTGTCAATGTTGTAATCTAACTTTTGCAATGAGTTTCCTGCTTTCAGTTGGTACCACTTCACTACTTAAGTAATACTTGAATGAAACAAGTCTATTGTAATTTAAATATATAAATCTCAAATAAATTACTGGAATAATATATACCTTTATATATACCAGTCTGTAGTCTGTATTAAGAAAAAAATGGGTATGTTCATTGACCAATTATGGATTTGCTTGCTTTAAAAGAGCTGATAATGTTCCAAAGTAGCACATACAGCATAAGTACCTGGATATTGATTTGAGAATTGAATTGAAGCTAAACTGGACAGTGCTCACACAAAAATAATTAAATCTGAATATCTGGAAATGAGAGTTATCTTATCCCCTCACAGCCAGCAAGAAATGGTACCGTATTGACATTTTCAACATTAAAATCCATGTGATGCCATGAAATTCCAGTTCAAAGTACTCACTATATAATAAGATGCAAGTGAATAATCACCTGCTTCAATAAATATTCACCTGCTTCAATAAACTGGAGTCTATTTTATTCCAAATTTTATTGGTGCTGGAGATAATTTTACAGTTACTGCCACTTCCCTCTGTCCAATCTACCAATATGCCTTTTAAAATAATAATTAATCGCAGAGAATTGGGCCTCTGCTTGTTCCGATACAATTGGATTCTCAACTTCCTCATTGACAGACCACAATCAAATTGGCAAGGGCGCAAAAAGGAGGTAGAGGGACAGGATGGAGTCGCAGATGGAGCAGCAGGACACCAGACCCCTTTGGCAGGGGCTACGGACTATAACTAACTATCGGAGCAGCCCACCCTCAAACGGAAGTACTGGCACCTCCCCCCCCCCCCCCCCCCCCCCCCCAGCTGATGACCTGAACTCTTTCTGCGCACGATTCGAGATGGGCAACATCACCCCTAGCTCGCCGGCTAACAACACCGCCAACGTGCTGGCTAGCGAGGCTGGAGGGAGGTCCTCCGCTGGGGATGTGCACACATTCTCGTTGTCCGAGCACGACATGAGGAGGGCTCTGACGTGTGTGAACACGAGGAAAGCTGTAGGCCCAGATGGTATATCTGGATGAGTACTTAAGTCTTGTGCTACTCAGCTAACTCCGGTGCTCACCACAATATTCAACCTCTCCCTGTCCAAGTCCGTGGTCCCTGCCTGCTTCAAAAGATCCATACCAAAGAATGCCTGCCCAGCTTGTTTGAATGACTACCGACCGGTGGCCCTCACCTCGGTAGTCATGAAAAGCTTCGAGAGGCTGATCAAGAACCACATCTGCGCCTTCCTCCCTCGCAACATGGACCCGCTACAATTCGCATACCGTCCGAACTGATCCACGGATGATGCGGTCTCCCAGGTTCTGCACACCGCTCTCTCTCACCTTGACAGCCAGAATGGGGGCTACGTGAGGATGCTGTTCATTGACTACAGTTCAGCCTTCAATACGATAGTCCCACCAGACAGTCTGAGAAGCTGCTGGAACTGGGGCTTAACACTCCCCTGTGTGCCTGGACCCTGGACTTTCTCACCAGGCCTCAGGTAGTCAAGGTGGGAAGACATACATCGAGCACCCTCACCCTGAACACAGGGTCCCCCCAGGGTTGTGTCCTCAGCCCCCTACTGTACTCCTTGTACACACATGACTGTGTGGCCAGGTTCAGCTCCAACTCCATAATCAAGTTTGCTGATGACACTGTGGTGGTGGGCCTGATCTCCGTTAACGTCAAGGAGGCCCACCGGGAGGAGGTGGCTGATCTGGCACTCTGGTGTCAGGACAACAGCCTCCTCTTGAATGTCATAAAACTAAGGAGCTGATTGTGGACTTTAGAAGAGCACAACATCCGAGGACGTACACACCACTGGAAATAAATGGGGCTACTGTGGATAGGGTGAGCAGCTTTAAATACCTGGGAGTCCACATCACAGAGGATCTGACATGGACATCACACACTGCCACACTGGTGAGTAAGGCAACACAGCACCTTTACCACCTCAGGCAGCTGAGGAAATTCAGAGTTTCTCTGAGGATCCTTCAGTGCTTCTACTCAGGGGCCGTAGAAAGCATCTTGTCCGGCAACATCGCAATCTGGTTTTGGAACTGCTCTGCCCATCGTCCATGGATCTGTCCCTTCCTTCATTGTTGTTTTTTAGTATGTGTTAAATGGATGTTTTAGTGTTCTTTAGCTTGTGTTATGGGGGGGGTGGGGGAGGAGGGGGGTTGGGGGAAACATTTTATAATCTCTTACCTCGACGGAGATGCAATTTTTTTTCGTATCGTATCTCCGTCCGCACTGCAGCCTAACATCGAGGAGTTGGCAGCCTCTGCTGGAGACCAACTTCAGGAGTTCCATCCGCGGGAGACTACAGGACTTAACATCATGGAGCTTGAGATCCCTGTCGGGGATTGACCTTGGAGCTCCAACTGTGGGAGACTGCGGACTTTAACATTGTGGAGCACGCTTTCCCTGGTTAGAGACCGACTTCGGGAGCTCCAAGCCGCATAAGCTTCAACCGCCCCAACGTGGGGGCATCGATCGCTCCGACGCGGGACCTTCGACTGCCCCGACCCGGGGGCTTTGATCGCTGGCTGCGGGAGCATTGATTGGTGGCTGCGGGAACATTGATCGCCCGACTGCGGATAGTTCGACTCCCCTGACTAAGAGGAAGAAGATTAAACTTTATTGCCATCCATCACAGTGGGAATGTGGGGAATCTGCTGTGGTGGATGTTTATGTTAACTTTTATGTAGTTGTGTGTTTTCTTGCTTTTTTGTGTATGGCTGTGTGGTAATTCGAGTTTCACTGTACATTAATAAGCGAGTTCGGTATTTCAACTGCACATGCCCAGGTCATAGGTAATTCGCGAGAAACATTCTCGCCAGCTGAGCTGCTGCGTTTATACAGACCTGCGCTTCATCCGTATTTTCCAGTTTTGCTTCTTTGAGGTAAGAAAATACTGCTTTCAAAACTATTAACTAGGTGTATTTATGGTTCATTTGTACAAAACTACTATGATTTTGTTGGTTTTATTGCTTTATGCAGTGTTTTATTGCTTTATGCTTCAGAGTGTATAACTGTTATACCAGTGTCTCAAACTAATTGCTATGCTCAGTAGCAATAATATTGCTTTAATATTACTGAACATAGCAGTTAGTTTGAGACACTGGTATAACAGTTATAGGCTCATTGCAGTGATTAATGTGCCTGGTAAGACCTTCGGCAAATGAACTTTTACAGTCATTTGGGTTTCGGCCCGAAACGTTGCCTATTTCCTTCGCTCCATAGATGCTGCCGCACCCGCTGAGTTTCTCCAGCTTTTTTGTGTAACTTTTACAGTCATCTGTGATATATTTGAATTTGTTCACTCCTTGGAGTATAGTAATGTAACTTTATCAATGGCAGTATGTAGGACATTGGCAGTAAGTGCGGTGATCATTCAGGTTTTATTTTATTGTAACAAACTGTTGAAACAGACTCTCGCTCTCGCTACTGCCGTTGCAGTGTCAACCCTTGTGGGTTCATCATTTACATGCTGCTGGAAATTAGATTTTGCCCCGCTCTCCTCCACTCTCTCTCTCTCTCTAACACTCCTCACGAACAGCCACCCACTACAATAGGCAGAATGGTCCTTTCTTTTGTTAATCCAGCCCGCAGTCTCTGATGGGGCCGGTTTCACAGACTTAACCGTGACCGGCCGCATTTAACCAGGCTTCTGGGAACTCGGCATCTGATGGGGACGAGGAGGGTTCCAGAGGGAAGGCAGTGACAACTTAGAATCCGGCAGCAGAGTGGCTTTGTTAATGGATTCATTCCACAGTGAGTTCAGTTCAGAAACAACCCACCCCAGTAGATCTGCGGGCACTGGTGTAGGAGATCGATTCAATTATTGACCAACAGGCGATGGAATCAGTCTGTGACAGACTCCACAGTGAGACGTGTACACAGGATCTGATCAATCTCAGCCACAGTGAATCTCACAATGTAATACCATCCCAGTCAAAACCGTCGCGGAGAGCTGCCATGCCCGAGCACTGGGACAACTCTGGGCAAGGTCCCACTGAAGGCAATAACAACATTTTTGTCACTAAAAAATACGCCTGCGGGCCGGATGATTTGAGGTTATGGGCCGGATCTGGCCCGTGGGCCGTAGATTGCCAACCCCTGCCTTAACGGTACATTCACACCAACTGTAGGTAAAGCATCAGCCCACATCACATTGATACAGTCGCCGCCTGCCTCTGATTAAATATATTTTTACACATAAATTATGAATAAGATAAAGAAAATGTTTCAAACACAAGAAATATTTTCTTATTTTCTTATTTCAGTAGCAAACACATTAAGGATTAAATGAAAATAATAAATTCTTTGAATTTTTGAATATCTCATAATTGTAGAGCAATGAACTAAACTAGAACTGGGGCTGTAAGTATTGTGCCAACAGTAGAACAAGGAAGGAAGTTATTGAGTTGACAGAATTCTAGATTAATTCATTGGTAGAATAGTTAACAATTTTTATACAGTTTACACAACGCTGAGTTCGCTTTTTTTTCTCGAATGACCTTCGACAAATCCCATGATTCTTTGCATTAAACGGAATACCGTGACAATAAACTGACCTTTGAACCTTTAATACTCTATTATCTGACTTTTTGTAGATAGAATGAGGTGTCAGGAATTGAGCAAACTCGAATCCAATCTAATTTGCCCAGCTCCTTCCTCTGCCAAGCTTAAAGCCAAAGAGAAGCAGTTTCGCTAACAATAAATGGGCCTGAACTGTCCAAGTCAATGAAAAGATGATCATACTGCATCAAAAAATACTCCATGTCCACAAGTGATATCACAACTACATGGATCATAATCAGTACCCAGTGAAGATAATCCATAGAAGGCAACTAAGCTAATGTTCCAAACCTTAAACAACAGTAATTTATACCACAAATTCCTGGGGCTTACTGATTGGTTTACCGCACCTCAGTCCATGGAGTGCGTCTTGTCCCATTTGAACATATCTGGGTTGGCAACCATGTGGTCCTCAAGGCCCAAGCATTTGTTGCACGTTGTTCACTGTAACCACTAGCACATCTACCACATTCACCCTGCTTCATCAGTGTTCTACCAAAAGAACCCTATTCTATTTTTACTTCACACTGCGGCACTCTTCTGCTCTTCCTTCAAGCAGTACCATTCCAAATTCAATTCTAGTGCAGTGTCTGGTGCGAGGTCAGCAAGAGGGAGTGTCATTATACGAATATCCTATACTGAAGGCAATAACTCTCAATTAGCAGAGGTAGCGGGTATGATAAATTGTTTTCTCAAGGTAGCCCTTACAACATATGCAGTATATTTTCCAGGCATACTTTAACCTTAGTTTACATTCCCGGGTTTAGAATCTTTGTGGCTCAGTAATAATCCCTTAAATTAATTATTTGTACAGTTAGGATATTATTTTTCAACTGCAGAAAACTGAATCAGATACTTAAAAGACAGCAAACCTTCGCTCCGGAAAAAAATCTGGTCGTACGAAAGCTGAGTAACAGTCTTGCATGCCAATGTACTGGTACCATATTTAGAAAATTATTAAATTCATTTCACTTACACTTACAACATAATTGCCTTGTAATTATTTTAAGAAACCTAAACAATTAGATTACCACCATATAACAGACAAAAACGAAACATATATTTTATATGTATATGTGTATATATAATATAGGTTTTGTATTGACCTAAAAATGACTGAATGTGAATGGTTTACCTTACTTCAGTTGATTCACTTTGTTCAGCTGAAGTCTCTTCTTTTTTTTGTTGATTTCCAGTTGATTCTGAAATATCCTGATTTGCCACTATTACACCTATTACAGCATCAGATGTAAATGTATTGTCTCTGGAGGGGAACTGAGATACGGTGCACTCAATTTCATCATGGCGTGGATTGTCTGTGAATCCAATCTTATCAGAATGATTTGTATGTTTTGTTTCTAATGACATTTGACCTATAACATTATGTCCAGTCTTAGATTCTTCAAAATTTTCTCTGCATGCATCATCATTTGGAGGTCTTGCTGCTTTTAGCTCTTTTACAGAATTCTCCGAGTCAGATATACTTATTTCTGTCCTGCTGGAACTTTCATCAGATGAGCCGTCGAATCGATCACTTGCATCCATTCCTCCTTTACTTTGTTGATTTTCGGTTATTTTCGCATCTAAATGTTCTTCCCCTGCATCCTGGCCATTATTTGTCACAAATTGGCCCTCTGAGAGGGTTTCAGTGGAAACGTTCTCAAGATCACTGGTTTCATTTCCAGTGAGCATTTGTTGAGTTGAATCTGAAGGAAATGTTGAAAGCATACCTTCTTGAAAGTCTGTTTTCATATTTGTTGGGATTGCCTCTCCAACAACCAAGCTTTTGATGACCTGCATATCCTCGGCCTTTTCAAAGGGTTTATCGTTCCCAGATAAAGATATATAATCTATGTCTCCTGCACTGCAGTCCTTGTTTGAAGTCAGTTCAATGTCTTTGCTATGTTGTTCATTTGGATTTACAATGGTATGATGTTCAGGCAAGTATTCAATTTCTGACGAGCTGTTGTTAGCAGTTGGGGTTGCAGGTGAACTGACTGAAGAAACCAATAAGCCATTCTGAATGTCAGACTTTTGTTTCAAGAGAGGATCATTTCCTCTGTTGCAGAACTCTGTCAAACTCTCTGCAATTTCCACTCTTGATTCATTTCCTTTTATCGGATCAGTTTCAGTACTGCTCTCTGAAACAGAAATCCCTTCAGCATCAAGTATACTGCCACCCTCAGGACTGAGATCTTCCCAAAAATCAGATTTGTGGGTACTGGATGATAAACTGGATGTCACATTGCTGTTACTACTGCTATCTGTATTTTCAAATGAAGTCCAATCACTTTCCACGTCACGTGTTAGACATTCAGTTTCAATAATTCTTTGGTTTGATACCTCAGTGATGGAGAGTGCTGATGTGCCATCTGCTGGTGGATATATGTCACTGTCTTTAACATCTTTGGTTCTATTTTTCAATAAATCTGACTGCTTGACAGAATCACTAACACTAATTGATGAAATTATTTCTAGATTTTTATGGGCAAATGCTAAATTCTCTTTAAGCATCTCGAGCTTAGTGTTGCTATTGCAATCTTGAATTTCAGAATGACTTAGCTGGGGATCTTCATCAGTAAATAGAGTTTTCTCTCCACAGCCAAACTCATCATTTGTGGTTTTGGTAGTGTTGCCTGCAGGTGAAATTGTGTCACATAAATTAAAGTCCACTGTTACTGCTGAAAAAGCTTCTTTCAGTGGTTCCATGTGCAAAAGATTTTCTTCTGATACAGAGTAGTAGTCCATCATTTCAGAATTATGTAAAGCAATTACCGGACTATCTAAATCAGAAGTAATATAGTCCTCAGCAGATCTGGATTTTGAAAAAAAGGGTTCCATTTCTTTTTCTTTGTCATTGGTACTTTGCAAATTATTGATTAGGTCTAAAGTTGATGGATTTTCTTTTGAAACACTTCCTTCTTCTTCTTGAAGCACAGTTATTCTGCTGTCCTGAGTTACAGTTTCATTTTTTGTCAAGTGGTACAAAGCATTATTTTCAGAAATTGAGTTTTGAAACTGCTTATCGTCTGTCCATGAACAAGGCATTGTACCATCCACACAAACGGAGGCCTCCCCCATTGGATTCCAGGCATCTAGATTTTCTGGGCTCACCACATGGTTTCTATGTTTTGGACATTCGTCATCTTCCAAATCATAATAACTTATCACCTCTCTATGCTTATCTTGTAAATTCTGATCTGTCATAATTGTTTCAGGCACTTCTCCCAAATTAACCCAAGCATCAGGGTACATTGAAATTGATTGTTCATCTTGCAGAGATTCAAAATTAACATTGCTTAAAACTTCAAATGTTTTGCTTTCATCAGATCTTTTCTTTACTGTGTTAAAATAATGCCCTGATTCATTGCACGCCTCAGCAGGTTTTGATTTCTCTATGTTATCTAATTGTTCTATATGAACGTTTGAATCCCCAATTACCAAAGGTTTATAGGTTGCCTGCTGCATTAAACCTGCTGTAAGAGATGTTTGTTCAGTCGACTCACTTGAAGAATGATCACCCAAGATGTCTAGGCAAGATGGTTGTCTAGAAGGGTCCATTATATCAGGCAATTTGGTCACAATCTCTTCATTTTTTCCTTCTGAATCAATCCATGCAACTGAACATCCAGAATCTTGTTTCTCCAAATCGGCAGATTCACTCCATCTATCCAGACTGCCTGAAGCTGAGTGGCTGGAGTCTAGCTCGTAGTCATTTAAAATGTCAGGATTTACAGTAGGTGAACCAAAAACCAACTTAATGGAATTATCCCACAAATCAGGTTTTGCTGCAGAAGCTTGGCACATATTTTGGCAATAATCATTTACGATATCAGGAATATTTCCACTTGCCTCAGTTAACTCTTGTTCAGATCCACTGCATACATCCCTTCTAGCAGAAAGCATTTCTGGCTGCTCTTGCTCAACTGTCTTCAAAATTTCAATTTCTGTACATGGCTGGATAAATTCTTGAGCAGAATCTTTATAGAGTTCAGAATTCTGCATGGTTTGCAGTTTTCCTTCCTCTGAAGGCTGATTCTTGGCATCAATAAAGGCCAAGTGGCCTTGCAGCATTTCAGAGAGTGGCAGCTGGCTGCTCTGATCAACTTCATAATGTACATCAGAAAGATTGAACACTGGCTGATTTGCTTTGAGTGCAGATTCTTTCCATTTTTCTTCCAGGTCGGAATACAAAAATTCTTCAGCAGATTTGCTTTGCAAATCTGAATTTCTCCTATTCATTTCTGTTACACTTTGGTGAGATTGACCCCAAATACGAGCACTTGCCAAGGTTTGTTCATTATCTGCTTTCACCACTTCCAATCCAATAGAACTAAATAATTCATTACTTTGATAGCCTGGTAACCCATCCTCCATTTTATAATCTTGGTAGAAGTTAGAATAGATTGCTTGAGGCTGACTGCTTTCCTCAAGTGGATTGAATATACCTTGGCTTGTGAATGCTGATTCACCCTGAGACTGTTTCAAAATATTGCGTGAATGATGCATCCCTGTGAAAAGCTCTGTACACTCTTGTATATTTGCATTTGCCATACATGGATTTTCAGCTTCAGAGTATATAAATTGCTGTTCAGAACTTTTTATTTTATCTGGAAGTTCTACACTTTCTTGACTCTCTCCCTCATCATGTTCATAACTTTCCTCCACACTGTCAGAAGATGAATGGCAGCTCTGTTCAAATTCATTCCATTTATCAGAAATATCTGGAGATGTTGATTTGTATCCCTCTGTTTTCGGTAACCCTACAGTTTCAAATATTGCCCGACTGTGACTAATTTTAGCTTGATCTCCATCTTGCATGTGCTCAGTTCCTAGGACACTGGTATTAAACACTGGCAGGGGAGCACCCTGTTTGGATTCACTCTTTATGTTTATGCCCGTGTGGTTCATGCTTTCTATTTCACTGCTCCAAATATTTGGATATGCCAATGTTGACCGATTGAGATCATCCTGAGAAATATTACATGCTTCATAGTACTGTTCCAATGGTTGACTCCGAGTATGTGGACTTTCATCTGGATTTTCAGAAATTAATTGTCTTTTTGCCTTCTCATAACCAGTATTTATGTCATGTCTATGTGGAGATGTTTGGAAGTTTTGGTCATTTTCTGCAAGAAGTATTTTTTCATGTTCAGAAGTCAGGTTCCTAGTTTCATGATCAAATATAGCCCAAGCATGTAAAGTTTCATCAGTTGGTTGGGTAATTTCTTTTATAGATTCATTCCCACTTGATAAATCTGTGGTAATTGGAAAATGAACTTGCTGTGCAGGATCATATAATATTGTTGACATTTGTGATGAAAGAGGTATATTCTGTTTGGGCTCTGGGCTGAAATCTAGATTTTCAGTGTCTGTATATTGAAATTTCTCTTCTGAGTCCTTTGTTATCCCTGGGAACATCTCAGAAGGCCAGACAGCTTCCTGTATAGCTTTATCCCACATAAATGCATTTTCCTTCGATTCAACGTCAGTCTCTTGATCATCGACATTATGTTGTTTATTCTTTGGTCTTGGTAAATTGGTAATGAATATGTCTGCTAATAATGTTTTGTTTCCAAATTTGTAATGTGGATCAAAGTTATTTAAAGGAGGCACAGTGGTTTCTTTGAATTGACTCTCATTCAACTCATCATATATTTCTGGTTTAGCAGAAGGGGATTGAAAAATGGATTGGCCAGCATTATTCCATATATCATCCACATGTTTCAGAACTGATTGCTTACACTGGATATCAATTTCATTCATATCATCGCCATGGGCAAAATCAGATTGACTGAATTCTTGTGCAAAGTCTGCCCAAAGATCAGGAGGTTCTGTGTGTACATTTAATGATTTTTGACCTCTGTCCCAGGCAGCATCTGGGCTTGCTGTAGCCAACTCCAGACTTACTTCAAATTCATTCTGTTGGCTGATACACTTCAAATCTGACTGGTCAGAATCAACTGCAACAATTCCATTCATTTTCTCTATTACATCAGCAAATATATTACGGGGACTTTCATCCAGGGGTGATCCTTCCACAAGACTGTTCATTGGGGTCGGGGGAATTTTCTCATCTATAATTTCCACTCCAATCACAGCGTCAGGAAGGCTTTGCGATGCTAAAGATGTATTCACCAAATGTTGCATCATTTGATATTTTTCTGGTTTATCTCTAGAATGTTCTTGTCTGTAAACATGGGTATCCTCTTCCTTTACCAGTTCAGTTACTCTACTAACTTCCTTTGCTACATCTGTGGGAAAATCTGGTGAATTATTAGATAATGTAGGAGTGGAGTCAAGGTTCGGCAAACTAGTAATCGTGAACTCTTCATTATCTCCTGGAAGATCAGTTTGGGGGTTATTGCAGTGTGTTGGATCGAGAACAGACAGGTCAAAATTATTATTCAAATTAACAGCTGATGGTACAATTTTGTCCAATAGTTCACCTTCTGGCAGTGAACTGAACAAGTCATATCCGTGGGCAATGTTGGATGGTGGAGCAACTGCTTCTCGGATCGGGCTATCATCACTGAGAAAAACTGAACTTTCTTTGGATGAACGATTACTTCTGATGGTAGCTAGCCCACTGTCTGGGCTCATAAGATCTAAATTACCATCACCATGGGCCTGTAAAGAAGAATTCATAGTTTGAGAATTGTCCAGAAGGTTATCACCGATATCTTCTGGGTTCTGAGAATCCACATCAGGACCAGATAAGTCGAGAACTCCAGATGATCCTTCTGAAACTGGAGCGCTGCCATTAACAGCTTCGGTGGAGGAAGTTCTCCTGTTCAGCACCATTCCTTGCTGCCTCCTATGGATACAGTCTTTTATAATTGGAAGAATTTGCTTGCACGAATCTGAAGAACTTCCTTGTTGATATGCTCTGATTTCCTGGAACCCATATTCTATCGGCTCCAGTTGAAGACATGGATTCTGACATTCTTGTAATGTATTGCATATCTGTAAAGAATGAAAATATGAGACCATTGCTAATATAAAAAATCTAAAACAACAAATAAGTCACTCATTATTTGTTTCTTTAGTCATTTGGAAGAGGTAATTTATTACAGGATTTCTTCAGGAATTTATTGCCTTTGGTATTTCATCTATTATTCAAATTTATCTCATAAATCAAACTAAAATGTAAAAAGTTTGCAACATTTCCTGCAATCTTGTCTGCTAAAAAAAGGCATCTGGTATTTACAGTAAAGGGGGCCAGAAAGTCTGAGTGAAACAAACAGCAATGGAATTATTTAGGATTCAGTTCCTTGCACAGAAATAAAGACCATGTTAATGAATGCATGTTGTTTTACATGAGGCTATCTTTATCCCAGTGTTGTACTTCAGGGAACAGGCTACCTGCTTCAGTTCAACTTAGCTCCCTACTGGATACTGGGCCATCAGCCACCAATATATCACAAACACTAGGCTGGATGGCGTTGGTGGGATATCACTGTGGGAGGTCATGTAGACATGGGGCAACTGAGAATTGAACAGCAGACAGCATCACCACCCAAACCATGATAAGAATTTAATTTAACCAAAGCAATTCAAAGTAACTCCTAATATTCCACTACACACATTGACTATGCTTTCAAGCTTGACAGAATAACCTATTTATCTGTTATCTCTATCCTTGCACACATCACCACAGACGTGAGCGGAGGTAAAACAAATGCTGTCGACCTGTCGCAGGAATTAACCTCAGCTTCCTGACAGCAGTCTACATCCCACCCTATGCTGATGTTATGCTTGCACTTGATGAATTACACACTGTCACTATATGCTATGATAGAAGATATGATAGCTCCTGCTTCAACACCATAATCCCAACTCATCTCAAAACTCCTAGAAATGGTCAAGAGCTGCAAGTTCCTAGGCATAAATATCATCAACAATTTATCTTGGACAAACAACATTGAAGCTATGGCTTTACTTCCTCAGGGAACTAAAGAAGTCTCTCGCAGCTCTCACCAACTTCTGCAGATGCACCATAGAAAGCATACTGTCAGGTTGTATCTCAGGTTGGTTAGGGAACAGTACTGCCCAAGACAGTGAGATATTATAGAGTTGCGATGTCACTCTGTCCATCACACAGACCAGTCTTCACATCTTCGACTGCATTTACAATTCACACCGTCTAAGGAAATCAACGATCTTTTTCACCATTGTCATTCCTTCCTCTCCCAATGAACAGATGATAACAAAGTCTGAAAGCACGCATCACCTGATTAACAAACAGCTTATTTCCTGCTGTTACCAGGCTACTGAACGGTACTGCCACAATCTAGGATGTATTCCCGATCTTCCTATCTACCTCATCGCGGATATGGGACATTTTCTCTGTAATTACAATGCGACATTGCAGTAACATGCTATTCTGCACTCCTGCACCTATTTTCTATGTTTCTATGTAATCGAACAAAATCATTTAATGTAATTAAAATTTCTCTCTAGTAAGCCATGGGCAGTGGCTTGGCAGCACATGTGAAATTTTGTCTGTAAAATACAAGCAATCTACAATCATTTCATTGCTGACTCATGATGGCATGTTCAAGAATTTAAATTTGACCACTTTTAAAGGTGTGTTTTAAACCGATGCATATTGTGCACATTTTCATACCAACTTTACTCATGTGACGCACATGCATATCTGCTCATGAAGCAGAGGTACTTCAGGTTCCTTAAACAACACCGCTCTTGTGGAGTAAAGAATTTGTGACTGGCTTCAGGAAAATGAAGCTATTCATTGCATTGTAAATAGAGAACTAGTGCATGGATAGTTCTCTTCTGCAAACCAAGCATAGAAACATAGGAAATAGGTGCAGGAGTAGGCCATTTGGCCCTTCGAGCCTGCACCGCCATTCAATATGATCATGGCTGATCATCCAACTCAGTATCCTGTACCTGCTTTCTCTCCATACCCCCTGATCCCTTTAGCCACAAGGGCTAAACAACCCCCTCTTAAATATAGCCAATGAACTGGCCTCAACTACATTCTGTGGCAGAGAATTCCAGAGATTTACCTCTCTCTGTGTAAAAGATGTTTTTCTCAGCTCAATCCTAAAAGATTTCCCCTTTATCCTTAAACTGTGACCCCTTGTTCTGGACTTCCCCAACATCGGGAACAATCTTCCTGCATCTAGCCTGTCCAACCCCTTAAGAATTTTGTAAGTTTCTATAAGATCTCCCCAAGATCCCCCAAGCACCAATGTAAAGTCAGGTTATTGGGTCATGGCATAAGGAAGGTAGACTATCAGACATTTGTTAGTTCTATTTAATGATTTTAATATTAAGTGCCACAATGAAAAACATCTTATCCACTTAAAATAATGTTCAAATGCAAGAAATATATAGCTTTAATTTAAAGATATAATCGAAAATACACACTGAAATACGGTGCATTTAAATGGCTTACTCTGTTGCATAGGTCATCATTGTCAGCATAGATGGCAAGTTGCCGATTTACTTCACCTCCTTCACCAAGGAACACGGTTAATAAGACAAGAATATCGTAACCATATCTTCCAGTAAAAATCTTGAAATCATCGATAAGATTCGGGCGAGATAGGAAATCCTGCAACCACAGATAAATAAACAAGAAGTGACAAATGTTAATCAAATAAAAATTAAAGGTTAGTGATAATTAATGATAAATGTTAATACTGATACAAACTCAATGGACACATATGAACACTAACAATTTGCATAAATATTAAATTCTATTATCAGATTTCGAGGAAGCTTTGTTGAAATTGTTCCATTGTTCAATAAGAACTCAAATGTTTACATTGGACAGCATTGTATAGAATGTTACTATTCATTGTATATTTGGTTTTCCAGTGACACAACTGCATTGTGCAAAAGGTAAAATACTATAGCAAGTGGAAGATTGTGTAATGAAAACAAATGTTAAACTGCAAAAGCACTGCAGGTAATCCATATAAAGTTTTCCTTTAGTTATACAAGAATCCACAAGATGGTAAAATCGAGAAAAAGTGATTTGATTTTTTTTAAACCACTATGATGATGTAGGGCAGTCTCTATTGTTTCAATTTTGTGGAGACTGAACGACTTTTGAACATTCTGCATTTTGTATCTTCCCCTTTGCTCTACGAGTTTGGCTCGATTATATTTCATAAGTTCATAAATTTTGGAGAAGAATTAGGCCATTCAGACCATCAAGTCAACTCCGCCATTGAATCATGGCTAATTTATCTTTCCCACTCAACCCAATTCCCCTGCTTTCACCGCAGGACCCCTGACACCTTTACTAATGCTAGGCAGGAGAATGGGGTTAAGAGGGAGAGATAGATCAGCCATGATTGAATGATGGAGTAGACTTGATGGGCCAAATGGCCTAATTTTGCTCTTATCACTTATGATCTAGTCAAGAATCTGTCCATCAAGTCAAATATTTATTTATAGTATTATCTGATCTGATTGGATTTTCAATGCATCTTGGTGCACATAACAATAATAACAAACCTAAACCCGAGGTAGGGTTGTGGTTATAGCTGTGCAGTGAGGTTCAAAAACCTGATGATTTATGGTAAGAAGCTGATCTTGTATCTGGAGACAATGGTTCTCAGTCTCTTTCTGATCAATACATTACTAAACATCATAAAAATAGAAATATCAATTGCCTTCATTAATTTTTCCTCAGTGACATTTTATACATCATGAATATGGTCTAGTTTATGTAAAAAATAAGTATGTGATGTGCTCAAAGTGTGTAGGGATTCTATGCACACGCTGCATTACCCCTGTCCTCACCTTATCCCTTTTTGGACCAGAGATACAGCATGGAAACAGGCCCTTCGGCCAATCGATCACCCTGTACACCAGCACTATCCTACACACTAGTCAATTTACCGAAGCCAATTAACCTACAAACCTGTAAGTCTTTGGAGTGTGGGAGGAAACCGGAGAACCCAGAGGAAATCCACATGGTCACAGGGAGAAGGGGCATCCGCACAGGTCACAGGCAGAAGACAGCATCCGCAATCAGGATCAAAGCCGGGTCTCTGGCACTGGAAAGGGCCTGTCCCACTTAGGCGACTTCTTTTGCGCGTGCAGGCGACTGTCATAGTCTTGTTGTATCGCCGAAAAAGTGAATGTATCAAACGCATCCTACTACTATGTAGAAGACATCCTTCGACTATGTTAGACAAGCTACGACTATCTACGACTAAATCACCGATGCACTCGTGATAATTGGCGACCCAGTAGTGGGGACTGAAGACGACCACCTTTGACTTACAGACGACTACACCCACGATCACAGAAAGCAAGCTACGACTGGCGAAGACTCTATGGTCGTAAGATCACCTAAAACATTTACTTTAGATTTTTCAAACACGTTCTTTTAAATTCAGTGTATTGCTTGCTTTAGCGGCGACCATGTGGCGATCTTGTGGCGAGCGCAGAGTCTCCTGCACTCGCCAAATAGGTCGCCTAAGTGGGACAGCCCTTAAGACAGCAACTCTGCCGCTGCACCTTTATGCTTTCAGTCTGATCTTAACATGGCAACTTATACCAGGTAAGGCTGTCAGAAATCTGAGGAAGGACATTATTGCCATAGAGGGAGTGCAGAGACGGTTCACCAGACTGATTCCTGGGATGTCAGGACTGTCTTATGAAGAAAGACTGGATAGACTTGGTTTATACTCTCTATAATTTAGGAGATTGAGAGGGGATCTTATAGAAACTTACAAAATTCTTAAGGGGTTGGACAGGCTAGATGCAGGAAGATTGTTCCTGATGTTAGGGAAGTCCAGGACAAGGGGTCACAGCTTAAGGATAAGGGGAAAATCCTTTAAAACCGAGATGAGAAGAACTTTTTTCACACAGAGAGTGGTGAATCTCTGGAACTCTCTGCCACAGAGGGTAGTTGAGGCCAGTCATTGGCTATATTTAAGAGGGAGTTAGATGTGGCCCTTGTGGCTAAGGGGATCAGGGGGTATGGAGAGAAGGCAGGTACGGGATACTGAGTTGGATGATCAGCCATGATCATATTGAATGGCGGTGCAGGCTCGAAGGGCCGAATGGCCTACTCCTGCACCTAATTTCTATGTTTCTATGTTTCTAAATACCAAGAGACTTTCAAAACAAGCTGGAGGCTCAATTTAATAATGTGGATGCCAAGCGAATATAGCCTGAATACCATGAGGGGCAACAAGCCAAAGTGACAGGAGATCTCTGCCAAAGACGCATCTCTCCCGAATGAGCTTAATGTACTTCACATCCATTTTGACAGACAAAGTTCCAACAAGATGCACCCCCCGATCCCCCGCCGACTCTGTCCAAAGCACCTCAGTGACAGAAGTCAGATCTGCAAACAAAATGGTAAACTCCCAGAAAGTGGCCTGCCCAACTGGAATCCCTAGAATTGTTCAGAAATTGCACAAGGGTGTCAGGGGTTATGGGGAGAAGGCAGGAGAATGGAGTTGAGAGGGTAAGATAGATCAACCATGATTGAATGGCAGAGTAGACTTGATGAGCCGAATGGCCTAATTCGGCTCCTCGAACCTGTGACAATCAGCTGGCTGCAGATTTTGCCAACCTCTCAATTGTCCAGTCCACCTTCCCATTTGCTTTGAATGAATCAACCAGTGACAGGAGTGTTGGAACAAAGGAGATACTTTCTTGAACCCCTGCTGTTGAAGTTGAGATCTCACCACCAACTTCTCAAACACAATCAGGGATGCTATCCTTCGCAGCGTTTCCCTTGACCTGTCAATGGAGAAATTCTCATAAATGTCAGTGTTTGTTCTATTGATTTTATCACTGAGAGCTGTATTTTCTAATGTCCAGCAGGCAATCCATTTTAGAGGTTATCCTGAAGCAGTGTTGGATGGATCTCATTTATTAGTTATTTATATCTACATTACAGATTTGGGAATGGTGACAACAGAATGGATACAGATGCTCATCACTATAGTTGATTCTACTCAGTTTCAGCTTTTTCAGAATAACTAATGAGTATAAGCCTTTATCAACAGCACAATTATTTAAAGTAGACAGTTTGAGTGGAAAGACTCCAAGTATTAGCTTGGCAAATGATATGCAACAAGTGAAAGTGGCAGAATACCAGCAAATTCTGACATATAGGGAACAGGCAGTTAATTCCTAGCAGCTTATTAGCAGTAAGAGGAGGGAAATCGCTTATGAACTGCATCAATCTACGCTTCCTTCGCATCATATACTGCACAAGAGAATAAATTAGCAGAGAAGTCACTTCCTTTCCATTTTGTAATCAGCACAGGAGTTGTCAGCCAGATTTTCAACTATGTCCACGTTCAGCTGATTTTTTACAGCAGTAATTTATGATTCGTGCCACATGCAATGAGAAACTGGATAATAATAGAATACTGAATTTTAATTACAGTATGCAAATCAGCCATGCAAAAAATAACCAGACCATCTTATATTGAACAGAGACAATTAAATATGACAGACCTCTGGAATGGGCACAATCTGTATTGAACTCTGCCATAAAATATATTAAAACTGAACAATTCAACTTCAACTGTCGTAAAGAAATAAGAAAATTATTGAAAGAAAAGTGTGTTCTTTTTTTTAATTTAAACCTACAATAATTAATTTTTATTCCTGACAATGGAGATATCAGAAAATTAGATTATGTACTTATCTTCCTCACTTAGTTTCATAAGCATCTATTATTTTAATATTTACTGCTGCCAGCAAGCTTGGCGTGTCCCAGAATCAATCAGTGAACAACATAGCCATGAATTTGAGCCAAGGGGCATTCGGCTTGAACTACAGCTGTTGAAGGTAAGATTCACCACCAACTTCTCAAGGGAAATTAGGGATGAACAATAAATGCTGTTCCTAGCAGTATTTCCCATATCCTATAAATGAAAAAAAACCCAATTAGACAGGTACCACTTTGGATGTCTGTGTTGGCTGTTTTATGGTGGAGTGCTGCCTCATTAAATATGGGGCAAAGTACAAAAACTTCAGTTTGATAGTTGAGGATGACAAGGCAGTATGAACATTGATTTCTCTAATTTTAAGTAACTTCTGCTAACACTTCCACCCTCTCCCCCTTCCTCCATCCTAGTTGTTTAACCAGTTTCACAGTTTGCGACAATATATCCCTCTTAAGATCACACCTTCCCTAGCCAACAATTGGCCTACCGGGGTACAACCCTGGCTGAGGTTATCTGTTGCCGGTCCTGCTTTGTCCTGGTATTTTCTTGCTTCCAGTTCCTCCCTCCCCCCCACACACTCTTTTTTTATTCAGAAGAAGGGTTCCGACCTGAAACATCACCTAACCTTTTCTTGCAGAGATGCTGCCTGACCCACTGAGTCACTTCAGCACTTTGTCTGCCTTTAAGGTCAAGTTCAGGTTTGATGCCCTTGCATTTAAACAGTTTAATGGACTATAGTCGAACAACATGTGATGCAGATGGAGAATGTGCATTGTCCTCTGATTCTGAAATTCTGTTTTATTGAATTCCAGAAGTCAAAGGCAGTGTGCAAATACTATATCACAAATAATGAACCAAAGATGAAATTACACGCATTCCGAAACGTCACTTTTGAAGGAGCACCTTACTTGGAATACTGAAATGTACATCACTTTTCCAGTATAAAGTTAACTAGTTTGTAATATGTTAACACATGAAAAGGGAATTTAAGCCAATGATTTGATTATTAAAAGCAGTCATAAATTGTAAAAGAAGTACAAAAGTGTCTTTAATAAATCTGCTATTTCCAAATATTTCAAGAACCACATCGGCTCTAATGAATGTTGTGGGTATGGTGCCTAAATGCATGTTCAGTCCATTGGACATTGGGTTGTGGGAATTGTTGGTCAATGCAGACTCGGTGGGCCGAAGGGCCTGTTACAAAGCTGTATCTCCAAACTAAACATTGACCTACATGGTTGAATTTCCAGGTTCAAATATGGTTCCTTGTTTTTCCTGCAAAAGTCTCACTATTTCACCATCTGTTTAATTTAATTTGCCAGCATTATTATCATTTCCTGCAAGTTAGTGAGTTGCCTGCACCTTCCAATACTTATAAATACACAAAGTGCTGGAGTAACTCAACGGGTCAGGCAGCATTTCTCGAGAATACAGATATATGATGCTTCATGTGAGGACATTTTTTCCAAACTCTGAAGAAGCGTGCCAACCTGAAACATCACCTATCCATAATTCCCAGAGATGCTGTCTGACCTGTTGAATTACTCCAGCACTCTGTCTTTTTTTGTAAACCATCATCTGCAGTTCCTTGTCTCTCCTAATTATTTTTATCTTATTTTTTCTTGCAAAGCAACATACCATTCAGAAGAGAGAATTGTTTCAAAAGTCCGAGAAAACCCTCTTAAAAATGATGTGCCTTTGATTTGAATAGCATTTCAATACAAGGATTAGAGTCTCCACTCTGTCAGAGTACGTGCAAACATTTGCAACACTTACAGTCACAAAATGCCCCCAGTGGCCAAGTGGATAAATGCAATATTTATGCTGTCGTGAATTTGTAACAATTTGTAAAGAGGTAAGACATGGGTGGAAACGATTATCTGAATGGGGGACATGTGACAGCAGACGGTGAGCAGTTCTGGGATCAGGACTTTGTTTCTGCACCTGCAAAAGGACTGTCAATGAGGCTGGTGCCGATAATGAAGAACCCTGTAAAGCTTGTCGACAAATCCTCTGCGAAACCTGTACTGGTTGAGTCGTCACCCGCTAAGAAACTCTGGATAGAGGCAGTGCCTGTGGCGACATCTCCTGTGAGGGATACGGCTGAAGGCCTGTACCACGCACATACAGGACGGGTCAGCAAGCCTGTGGCTAGATACGGGGATTATGTCTAGATGCAGATCTTGGACTTTAATTAACTATACCCAACGTTACTTATATTATTTGCAACATATCCCCCAATGCAACATTGCTTTACTGTAGATGATAGTTAATTTCTATAGCTTTATATACATATTACTTCTGCATGCATTATGTTTGCCCTCTGGGCAATAGCCTAAGAAGGGGGATGTAGATCAAACAGTATTGCTGATTTGATCCATGTCTGGTTTTGCTGCTGATGACCTGATCTATAATCCATGTCAGGTTTTTCACACCACCACCTGGTGGCATGCGGGCAGCCATGCTAGTTGGTTCTCCTTACGGCTCAGAGTCTACAGTACTCATTTCGATGGTCAATGTATGTTTTCTAATTAAAGTACTTGTTATGATATATAATGACTCTGTATCAATAGTACTTTGCACATGGTGTTAGATGTGGGATAATATTGCGGTCGACGACATAGAATCGCAACCTGTATGATTGATCCCCTTGGTGGCACTGCAGCTTCACAATACTGACCGTATTGCCCTCGCTTCCCCCATATGTGAGAAGAGTAGCATTGCTGGGTTTTAATAGCTCTGCCATCCTCAGACGATTAAACTGTTCCCGAGACAAAACATTGCATTTCGCTCCATGTCGACTTTCATCTCGACCACTTTATTGTTTACTGTTACGATAGCCATTGACTCACTATTCTGCACGATTTGTGTGATAATAGAATGTGCCTGCAGAACGATTCCACTGACCTTTGGCCTCGCATCCATGCTGCTATCGGATAAATCTGACGGACCTAGCCTGCAGCAAATTTATGGGCTGCTTTATCTGCTCTCTGTTAGGTCGGGTTTCGCCTCTTACACTGACAGCAGACTTGACAAAAGGCAGGGCACTTCTCTCTCTTAGCCAAGTGAGCACCGCCACAGTTATTACATTCTTGAATAAAACGAGCCGCAGGATAATTAAACTGCAGCGAGGTCAATACGGTCAGTATTGTGAAGCTGCAGTGCCACCAAGGGGATCAGTCATACAGGTTGCGATTCTATGTCGTCGACTGCAATTTTATCGCACTTCTGACACCATGTGCAAAATACAATTGATACAGAGTCGTTATATATCATAACAAGTACTTTAATTAGAATACATACAGAGACCATCGAAATGAGTACTGTAGGCTCCGAGTCGTAAGGAGAACTAACTAGCATGGCTGACTGCACTCCACCAGACAGTGGTATGGAAAAACTGACATAGATTATGGATCAGGCCATCAGCAGCAAAACCAGACATGGATCAAATCAGCAATACCATTTGATCTACAATGGGTATCCAGAGGAAACAATGCAACAAAAAAAAAAACAGGACACGGCATAAACTCAAAATAACGAGATTCAAATGGATAAAAATAAAGTTAGCTCCAGGAATCTCCCAATTTTATTTTTTCAGCATTGTGAGTTCTAATAAAGTTGGTACAATTATTTTTTTTTAATTAGGTCAATATTGCTAAAGGTTAGTGTAGATGGTTTATGCATGCAACCTATAATGTAGCTACCTCATCACCATTAACACGCCCTCTCATATCAGTATAACTATGATCTCCTCCCCTTCCTTCCTCCCATTTTGTCCTGGTACGCCTGAAGGCTGGATGCAGCCAGTGCTGGGACGTGTGTGCCATGTGCTATAATAAAGGCTCTAGTAAAGGTTACAGTGCGTCAGACTGAGTCCCTTTACATGGTGTCAGATAGTTAGACTCGCGCCTCCCGTTTACCGGTTTTCTTTTATTCTTGCCCGGTATTCCCTGTCAGTTTTGATGGCCTCCTCGTGCAGGAAACCTTCTCCCCTTGTCTTTGATGCAGACATTGCGGAGCGATGGGCTACTTTTATAATGGACTACACCCACTTCGTCAATATTGCGCACAGAAATGACCCAGCTGCGGTCCGTGCCTCCCTCCTGCTTAATCTAGCAGGTCCCGATGCCATGAAGAGAGCTCAGGCTTTCGTCTATGATCCAGTGGTCCTGGATGACAACGGCCAGCCCGTCGTGCCAGCAGAATCTGCCGACGACCCGGTATGTCTTTTGCGTAAATTTGCCGAGATTTGCAACCTGCCCTCCAACCGCATATTGGAGCGGGCTAGGTTTTTCTCGCGGAAGCAACAGCCAGATGAACCTGTCGAGTGTTTCATCGCTGACCTGCGCTACCTTGCTCAGCGGTGCCGTTTCGAGAATATGCGTGACCAGCTCACCAGGGACATTCTAGTTACTGGCATGTTAGACCAGAAGTTACGTGCTGATTTGCTGCAACAACCTGACCTGACCCTGACTCAGGCAATGCATGCGTGTCGCATCGCCGAGGTGGTAGCCCCTACGCATGGGGTGAGGGGATCTGACAGCCGCGCTGTCCATCTGACTGGTGTTACAGGGCCACGACGTTTGCAGGACATCTCTCGCCCTCCACCGCGGCCCGCCCGTACGTCTCGGGACCCGCGGGCACCTAAGTGTCCTAATTGTAACTATGCCCACCCCGTGCAGTTTCAGTGCCCGGCTTTCGGAAAATCCTGCAATTTCTGTAAGAAAATGAATCAGCAGCTTGCCGCTGTCATCAGGCGTGGATGGCCTGTCAAACGCACCTCTTTACCTGCTGGCGTTCACCCCTTCTTCCTGGTTCGTGATGAGTTGGTGCTCATCAATGGCATTATCATCAAGGGCGACAAAGTAGTCGTCCCTGCCTCACTATATGACCTGTACTTCAATGCTGCCCACATGGGGCATCCTGGGGCTGACGCCACCGTCTCGCATGCCCAGGAACAGTACTATTGGCCTGGCATGGCGAAGTACATCAAGGCCAGAGTGGCCTCCTGCCCGGACTGCAACTCTCTTGCCCCGCATCAGCAGCGCCAGCCGCTGCTACAACAGCCTGCCCCTGACATGCCATGGTCCTCGCTGGCTGCCGACATTTTTGAATGGCGTGGAAAGCAGTACCTCGTTTTGGTAGATTCTTACTCAAATTGGTTCGAGGTGGACCTTCTCCCTGCCATCACCTCGGAGATGGTCATCAGCAAGCTCTGTCGCCACTTCGCCACTTTTGGATCCCCTGTCCGGCTACAGACTGACAACGGCCGCCAGTTCACCAGCGCTGAGTTCAAAGCCTTTGCTATGAAGTGGAACTTCGATCATTACACCAGCAGTCCAGAGTACCCTCAGAGCAATGGCCTGGCTGAGCGCGCTGTGCGCAGTACCTGCTTGAACAGTCCTATCTCTCTAATGGTGATTTCTACCAGGGGTTGTTGAACCTTCGGAATATATCCAGAGACTGTACCATGAAATCGCCGGCCCAACGGCTCATGTCCTGCGTTATTCGCCCTCCGATGCCGATTGCCCAGCAGTCTCTGGTGCCCAGGGTCCTGCAGCCTTCTGCCGTCCAGCAGCGAATTGCTCAGAAGCACGAAATCCAGCGCCGCTCGCACGACAAGTCCAGCCATCCTCTCTCCACACTACTGCCAGGCCAGGTCGTCCGTTTGCAGACGTCTACCGGTTTCTCCAAGCTCGCTACCATGGTGGGGGTCGACGATTCGCCGCGTTCGTACTTAGTGGACTATGAGGGTACTGTCTACCGGCGCAGCCGCCAGCACCTGTTGGCGGTCAGGGAGCCGAAACCTCCTCCTGCTGTTCCTTATTCTCCTCCGCCTGCGGTGCCCCCCACCAGTAACATGCCCTCTGCCCGTAACATGCCTCGGTCGGTTCGCGTCCCTCGCCTTCCTCCCTCTGCCCTTCTCGGTCTCCGCTCTCCGATCCGCTCGCCTCCTGCCCGTCTCTCTCTCTCTCCACCTGCCGTTCGTTCCTCCCCTTCTCTCTCTCCTGGTTCCCCGGTGCCTGCCGGTTCCCCCTTGCAGCCGGGGTCCCCGCCGGCCTTCTCCTTCCCCCCTGTTCCTGTTCCCGTTCTGCCCTCTCTTCTTTCGGGTGGGGAGGGTGAGGGTGCTGTGCGCACTCGCTCGGGTCGGATTGTCAAAGTTCCGGATCGCTACGGAGACTTCGCTTAGTTTTGCAGGTCCTGTATAATTAACCTGCTATTCTTGCAACCTTGTTTAAATTGTATGGGAAAGGATGTAGATGGTTTATGCATGCAACCTATAATGTAGCTACCTCATCACCATTAACACGCCCTCTCATATCAGTATAACTATGATCTCCTCCCCTTCCTTCCTCCCATTTTGTCCTGGTACGCCTGAAGGCTGGATGCAGCCAGTGCTGGGACGTGTGTGCCATGTGCTATAATAAAGGCTCTAGCAAAGGTTACAGTGTGTCAGACTGAGTCCCTTTACAGTTAGGATGGGGGAAAATTATGGGTAAATGGAATCGATACAAATCACCTTTGATCTAAATAAGTAGCAAGGCAGATTAGACCATTAAACCATAACACAAAGGAGCAAAATTAGGCCATTTGGCTCATCGTGTCTGTTCTGCCATTCGATCATGTCTGATCTATTTTTTCCTCACAACCACATTCTCCTGCCTACTTCCCATAGCCTTTGAAACCCTGACTAACCAAGAACCTATTCATCTCCACTTTAAAGATACCTAATGGCTTGGCCTCCAGAGCTGTCTGTGGCAATGGGTTCCACAGATTCACCATCTGGTAAAAGAAATTCCTCCTCATCTCCAAAGGTCAAAAAAGTGGTAGAGGAGAGGTAGACTGGCTGCCGAACGAGAACAAAATGCAAGCAAACAAGAGCGAAATTGCAAAACACTAGGAATGATGAAGGTAATGCAGGCAGTCAAAAGAGGAAAACCATCTCAAATGTGCACAGTTTCCTTTGCATCTCCTTTCTAACCGTGACAACCATCAACTCCTACCCAAAAATGAAACAGGACAAGAAACAGAAAAAAAGTACTAAGACGACAAAGACAGAAGCAATAACACAAACATATGTATAGGAGATGCAGAACATATGTCAACTGCCTCAGAAAAGCAATGGGATATCTACCAGTGTTATTACAAAATCACATTTTCAGAGAGCTCAGCAGCACTGTGTCTTGTTATACTAATATACCAATATGCTAATTTGCTACATATTCTGGCAAAGAAATTGCATCTGTTAATATGAAAATATTTCTACATAATTTTTTGCCAAAGGCTTTTTTGAAAATTATTGCTAATTTCCACCGACTGTTAACAAATAACATTTTGCACAATAGAGTTTAGAAATCTATTAACAATGCTACTCTCTTGACTAACCACAATTACAAAATAACAAGGGGTTGAAATGTGACGGATTGACTTTCTCCACTGAAAATAGGCTGATAGCTCTAAATTTGGTCACAGAACTGTTGAAAGAATTAACTGCTGTAGCTCAATATTGCTTTAAAAACCTCAACATTTCCAAATCATGACAAAACTTCCAAGTTGGAAGTTAGATGTGTTGAAACGAATAATCATAGCAGTCAAATTGCAGCTTTACATTCAGGTACTCCAGATAACGGCTTAATTGTGTAGCTTATATTAAATGGAAATGTCTTTAAACATTGAAATCTTCACACAGTTCACAATCGTGTTGTCTGTTTCTACAATCACGCTGAAGGAAATAGACATGGAACAGATGCGGCAGCTCAACATTAGGCATCGACGAGATGCTGTGGGCACAAATGGGCACCTACGCCATCTGTAACCTCATGGCCTCACATAGTCTGTACTATTCCTTCCATTGCACTCACAGGGCCTGTTTCAATGCTGTAAGACGCTATAACTTTAATAATTAGAAGAATGTAAGTGGGGAAAGAGACTGATGGGAATGATCATACACACAATGTGCCAAATCCTTCTTTCTATGTTGCGATAAAATAAACCCTGCTTCAATGAGGAATGTAGCAGGTCATGCTGGGAATGGCACCGTGCATGCCAAAAAACAAAGCTACAGCACAAGACTACATGCCCACTGAACAGCAAAACAATGCACAAGTGGGAAGCAATCTCGTTATCAAAGATCAGATCAACATTCTGCAGTCATCACAATCTAGTTAACGTTTTTTCTATTTTTAGTGAGTTAAAGTGTTTTGTTTTTGGAGGTTTAGTCTTTTTTATGTGGGGGGTGGGGGGGTTGAAGGGGGAAACTGCTTTTCAGGGTCCCTACCTGGTCGGGGGGGACGGCTTTCATCCGAGCAGCACCTTCGACCCGTCCTCGCGGCCTACCAGCGGGCCTGGAGCGGCATTTCCTGAGGGGACCACCCAGAACCTCGGCTTCGACGGCGGCACAGCGCTGGAGCACTATCGCGGAGCTGGCAAAGCCTTGCCCGAGTCGCCGCGCTGGAGCTCTGGTGAGCTGAAGACCGCCGATGAAACATCGCGGAGCTACGGGTCTGTGGAGCGGCCAGCTGCGGGCGGCAGCGCTGAACTTTACATCAAGAGCCTGGGACCTCGCGCCGAGATCGCCAGTGGTGGAGCTCCATCCAGTGCGGCCTGTTAGCTTCGGAAGCCACGGTCTCGGGTTAGGAAGCAGCCGTTCCAGGTATCCCAAGCCGCTGATTCTCGCAACGCACCATCATCCGGCAAGAAGGGCCTGGAACATCGGGCCTCCGTAAAGGCGACTGCAGAGGCCTCAATAGGCCCGACTATGGATGGACAAGGGGATGGGGACTGGACTTTCTGCCTTCCCTCATAATGGGAACCATTGTGGGGATGTTTTTGTTTACATTTCTTTATTATTGTTATGTTGTATTCTTTTTAATGTGCGGCAATGGCAACAAGCATTTCACTACACCAATTGGTGCATGTGACAAATAAAGAACCTTTGAACCTTTGAACCCTTTGATTAAAATGTTAGCAGGAGGTGAAGGAGGCTCCAGTAACATCCTAACCTCCATGATGACGAGGCTCTGTCTGTGATTGCAGAAACAAAGGCGGAAACATTTGCAACCATCTTCAGACTATATGTTGAATAAATAATCTACCTCCTCCTGAGATCTTGGTCATCACAGAAGCAAGTCTCTAGCCTATTCATTCCACATGATATTAAAACACAGATGAGATCTCATGATACAGCAAAAGCTATGTGACCAGATAATATCTCAACCATGCAACTAAAGATCTGCACTTCACAATTAGCTACACCTCTAGCCAAGCAATTCCAGTACAATTATAATTCTGGCATCTGCCCAACAATGTGGAAGCATGCCAGGAACATTCTCCAGATAGTTCAGATAATCAGAATATTGTGGTGGAAGATTGCAACCTTCACGTGGTCCGCCTTGTTTCGACTAATGCAATCAACTAGACGTGCACAAACAGAAGATCAAATAGAACAAGTTGTCCTACAACTTTAAGCTGTGCCACATGAAAGAAGAACCAGAACGGACATGACTTCAGAATTAAGGGACAGAAGTTTAGGGGTAATATGAGGGGGAACTTCTTTACTCAGAGAGTGGTAGCGGTGTGGAATGAGCTTCCAGTGGAAGTGGTGGAGGCAGGTTCATTGGTATCATTTAAAAATAAATTGGATAGGCATATGGATGAGAAGGGAATGGAGGGTTATGGTATGAGTGCAGGCAGGTGGGACTAAGGGGAAAAAAAAAAGGTGTTCGGCACGGACTTGTAGGGCCGAGATGGCCTGTTTCCGTGCTGTAATTGTTATATGGTTATATGGTTATAAGAAGATCAGAATATTTTATTTCACAGTGCAGGAGAGTCTAGAACAAGAAAGCACAGGTGAAGGGGAAGACATTTAAAGGGGATCTGGTGCTTTCACATCTGGAATGAGCTGCCGAGCTAGTGAAGGCAGATACAATTACAATTTATAAGGCAATTAGACAGGTAATATAGAGGGGAACTGTGAATAAATGGGATTAGCACAGTCAGCCATCAAAGTCTGCATAGATAAGAGGGCCAAAAGAGCCCATTCTTGTGTGGTGTTGCAAACCTTATCAATGAACATGAGAGAGTTTGGTATTCCTGAAATACTGGCCGAAACGCTCTTCAAAAGAGCATATTTTAAGGTTGAAATCCGGATCAACGGGGTCTGGAAGCAGATTCCCTGATATAAGTGCTAGGAAGTTGCACCAAATTCCAGCTTTAAAACTGCAAGGGGGATAAGAACATTGTGCTTTTTAAATTATTTCTGATTGTAAATAATGCTTATATTTTTCTTGTTTATTTATTTTCATATAGATTTTGAAAGCTTTCCCATCGTTGTATTTCAGAGGATTATTTTGGAGTAGATTTAATTTGTACTGCCCCAGTTGCTTCACATGAATCCCCAGCACCATTCAGGATCTTGCCTCTTGGCTACAGGACATTGTCAACCAGGAAGACTCCTTTTTAAGCAGGCAAGGTAAGTAGTGACACTCAACGGTAAAAACAGTATGCTCTTTTAAAGAGCATCTAGGCCAGTATTTCAAGAATACCAAACTCTCTCATGTTAATTGATAAGATTTGCAATTCTGTGATGGTCCTGGTTATGAGATTCATGTTCTGGTAATTTCAAAATGTTCTGGTAATTTCAGAATTCCTACATCTGCTATGTTTTATTTTGTTTCCCCATTGCATGTGGTTTGGTTTAAGATTATCTCCATGCTAAAGGTGACAGAAACATATTTTAAACTTTCAATGACATTGTGCACAAGGTCAAGTTAGAGCATGGTTATTTTACCAGATGGAATTGCAAGCATTGCTGGATAACTTGTTCAGTCCACATAGAAGGACTAACGATCTGGAGAGACATGTTTAAATCTCACCACAGCCGCCTAACAATTTGAAATTCAACACAAAATCCAGTTGAAACAATAAATCATTAAGCGCATTGATTATCCTTAAAAATAGGGCTTCATAAAATCTGCATTCCTCACCTAGGCGTATAGACATGTGACTACAGACACACAAAGCAATGTGCTTGTCCAAGAGTACATCTGAAACTGTTAGCTACTCGCTTTTAGCAAAGCTCCACTGCATCATGAGCCTAATTTCATCAAACATACTCCAACATTGAAGGTGGGCATCTCCACTTTCTCAAGGTGAATTAGAGATGAGTAGTAAATGCTGGCTGTGCCTGCGAGTGAATTAAACTATGGATGAATTGAAATAAGCAAAATAAAAAACTGAAAATGTTGAATGTATACCATCAATAAAACCCGCAAGTTTTTTTTCCTCCACCCAGTGGCATGCTAACAAGACAATAAAAGATAGTGAAAGTATGAAATTATTCTGTTCATCAAGCCACATATAATTAATTTATAAATTATTTTTGGTAGAGCCAAAGTATAGCCACAATTCAGTCTTGATGTAAATTCTGTGATAAATAATTATCAGAATTACTTCCAACCAATCGTCCATTTAGAAGCAATCAATTCCTCAAATAGTTCCCACATGAGCTCCAATAAGACCATCTAGTGAGAAACCATTCAGCAAAAACAGACAATTTATGAAAATATAATCCGCAATGTGTCAGAAGTACTAAATGGTACTACAACATAGTGAGACTACTTTAAATTCTTAACAGTTAGAAACTCTTGAAAACCCAGTAAAACAATGGTAAGTTCCTCCCAAATGTCAACGAATGTTTACAAAAAGAGCAGTAATGGTTGGTTATCTTTGAAGCGTTAAAGCAGGCAAACTAGATTTGAAACATAGTTTTCTGTAAATGCAAAATTTACAAAAAGGGCACTAAACGGCCCCCCAGGACAGGCCATGATAAATTTGTAACACACTAAATGTTGAACATCAATTTCCCTTTGGGAAAAAACGGACATCAAATTAATTACATTAACTCACAAATTAAAGAAGAACCATCTCATCGCCTTCTAATTTACTCTGCAAGCGAGTAACCTTAACATTTTTCAACATAATGAACATTCTGTAATACCCTAGGTACCATTGCAAGATCATGCCTAAAAGGTACAGCAATACGATCTTCCAAAAAGTCAGGCACCTCATATTTCCCAAGGTGCAATAATTACTTGTTCCTATTACCGATTACCATATATTAAATAATTAACCTTTTCATCTATAGACAATTTTTCAGACATTAAAGTAACCTCTCTTTTTAAACAAAGATTAACCAATTACAATGCAAGGACCACTCATCAGGTTTTATTAAAGTGCAGATGAGGTGGAAATGGATTTTAAGCAGCACAAAATTGTAAGTATTAGTACAAATTATGAATGAGGAGGAAAAGCATCAGACCAAATAAAACAAATGATATTCCAAAGTATTTGGGGGAAAAAAAATATGTTCAGCTTGCCACTGAAAATATTTTATATCTGAGTAGTGAAAGATCATGAGGGTATTATTCAGATTCTTTGAACTAATGAAGAAACATTGCCAAATACCGACGTTCATTAAATCTTTACTTTTGTCTACTTTTTTAAATACAACAGAATCAAATAAGAACTATTAGCCAAACATTTAAATTACACTGTTAGTTGTTTCAAAAAGGGTTGCCATTTAAAGGGGGTTGGATGAGAAGGAAGTGAAATGAGAAGGAAGTGCTGGGGGAACAAAGAAAGAGTGGTGGAGATTGCCCAGTCCATCACAGGTACTGATCATCCCACCAAAGAGATCTAAAAAAAGGTGCTGCCTCACGAAGGCAGCCAATATCCACAAAGACCCACACCACCCTGGCAACACACCCTTTTTACTATTACCATCAGGAAGAAGGTACATGAGCCTGAAAACTCTCAACACAAGCCAAAAGGACAGTTTCCTCCCAGAAACCTTCAGGCTCTTGATACTAACCACTACCTCAGCTATTATAATTGTCTATGGCCAGTGTCTCTGGTTACATTATGGACTTTGGTTTTGCATTATTTATGGTTACATATTGGTCATGTAATAGTGTTACAGATATATTAATTAATTTTATTTTTGCTATTATATATTTATTTTGTATGTTATTGGACTTGCATGTTACCTGTTAAGCTGCAGCAAATAAGATAAGTGAAAGGAGTAGAATTAGGCCATTCAGCCCACCAGGTCTACTCTGCCATTCAGTCATGGCTGATCTCTCTCCCTCCTAACCCCATTCTCCTGCCTTCTCGCCCCATAACCTCTATACACCCGTACTAATCAAGAATGCATCCATCTCCGCCAAATATATCCATTGACTTTGCCTCCGCAGCCTTCTATGGCAAAGAATTCCACAGATTCACCACCCTCTGACTAAATTAATTCCTCCTCGCCTCCTTCCTAAAAGAACATCCTTTAATTTATGACCTCTAATCCTAGATTCTCCTATTAGTGGAAACATCCTCTGCACATCCACTCTATCCAAGCCATTTTATTATTATGTACATTTCAATAAGGTCCCCCCCTCATTCTTCTAAACTCCAGCGGGTTCAGGCCTAATGCCGACAAACGCTCGTCATAGGTTAACCCACTCATTCCTGGGATTATTCTTGTAAACCTCCTCGGGACCCTCTCCAGAGCCAGCACATCCGTCCTCAGATATGGTGCGAAAATTTGCTGACACTATTCCAAATGTGGCCTGACTATCACCTCAGCATTACATCCCTGTTTTTGAAAATAATCCCTCTCCAAATAAATGTTAACATTGCGTTTGGTTTCTTTACTACCGATTCGACTTCCAGATTAACTTTTTAATGGGAATCCTGCACCAGCTCTCCCAAGTCCCTTTGTACCTCCAATTGCTGGATTTACTTCCCATTTAGAAAATAATCTACCTCAGGGCTCTCGCTTAACATTTTATCCCTGTTGCCAGCCGGGCAACCTAGGCAGTTATTTAGGTTGCCAAATGACAGTTTAGGTGGTCATTTAAGACGGCTTGCATGACGTGTGCGATAATGTGCTCAGACGAAGTGCGTAGTTACCAGTCGGAATTATGCTCAATGAAGCATTCACATATTATTTCTGCTTCAAATAAAGTTACAAACTAAACATATTCACCAATCAAGACATGATATATACCACAATGACATGCAGCAAAATTATAATACAGTATCTCAACTCTTTTTACATATTGCAATTAATGCAATTTTTATTATTTCTTTCCACTTCCAAACAAAAATGTGGTTGGATTATTCAGCGTATGATCAACTTGTGTCAATAAATCCTGGACCATGATAACATATATGCTTAACCATGCACACTACAGATTGATGCAAGCATGTTTTCTGTGAAGGACCGAAAATTACCATGACATGGCCATAGCATGGGTCGTTATTGCTATTGGTACAGAAACACTCTCGCTTCCCACATAGTTTATCCACAACAAAATATACAGGTTGCAAGGAATTTTCTAAAGGCATTTTATGATAATAGCTGTCAAAACTGACTATACCCATCTGACAGGTTGAACATTACACTAACTGACAAGAGATGGTCAAAGGACATAAATGCAGCAAATGTCCTTTTGGTAATGTTTAAAGGTGTCAAGACGCCACATTACCGGACATTCAGATTAGTTGTATATGTTGTGAACAGCAATGAAGATACCCAGTTTGTACGCAACAAATTAAATAATAATTGTTGGTGAACGCTTTTTCCATCATTCCCACTTCAGAATTAACGTTAAAATTGCAACGGAAATATCTCGAGAGACAGAGAGACAGAGAGACAGAGAGACAGAGAGACAGAGAGAGGAACGAAGGCCAGCGTTCCTCGGACAATACCGGCATCATCGCTGCCTTGGCCGTCCCTGTCAGGCAAGGAAATTGCTATCAAAATATGGAGGGGACCGGGGGAGAGAATATATTGGCGGCCGCACGCATATGCGCCCACTCACACACACGCGCCCACTCACGCACACGCGCGCGAGGCTTCAGAGGACCGGTGAACGGTAATTTCAGCTCAATCCAGCGTTAAATGCAGCTCAACTCTGCCTGACTCGCCTACAGCCCTGTCTCAATCCAGACAGGGACAGTCAGAGTTGAGCTGGGTTTAGCGCTGCTTCTCTGCGCTGGCTGTGGGCCTGGGTGGGACGGGGATGGTCCAGTGGTGGTTTGGCAGTGATTGTAGCGCCAGATACCAGGATCGATCCTGGCTGCGGTGCATGTCCGCCGAGAGTGTTTTGGCACGTCTCCCTCCTCCAATCACCGCGCTCTATCCTCAGCCCCCCACTACTTCCGCCTCTGACCGACACCTCCCTCCTCCAAGGGTTTGTTTTGAAAGTGCCGCTGGCGGGGTGGCATCAGCGGCCGTTATCAGCAAAGATCCTATAGCGTTATCACGCCGGGCTGGGTGCGGGAGGAGAAGGAGATGGAGCCGCCGCTGCTGCTGTGCGGGGCCCGTCATTCGCTCCGACCCTCCGTCACGCCACACTTAGCATCTTTCCCACGGTATATCTTTGGTATAAACCAAGTTGCCAAGCCGGGCAAAATGACTCGGCCTTTAGGTTGCCCGGCTGCACTTTGAGTGGTCAGTGGCACCCGGGCAACCGCTAATTTCGAGCCCTGTACCCCCTTTATTCCTTCTACCTAAATGCATGACTCCACACTTTACTACACTATATTCCATCTGTCACTTCTGTGCCCACTCTCCCAACCAATCCAAGTCCTTCTACAGAGTCCCTGCTTTCTCTACACTACCTGCCCCTCCACCTATTTTCGTATCATCCGCAAACTTGGCCATAAAGCCTACAATCCCCTCATCCAAATCATTAATATCCAACATGAAGAGCAGCGGCCCCAGCACCGATCCCTGCGTAACTTCGTTAGTCACTGACAGCTAACCAAAAAACCCTTTATGCCACTCTTTGCCTTCTGCCATCCAGCCAACCTGATAAGAATCTCATTGTTCCTCTGCTGGTACTAATGGCAATGAAACACACTTGGTTTGGATTGGAAAAAGGGCAGGTTAAAGAGAGCATTGGAATTTCACAATTTCAGTTTTATGGACAGTCCTGAACTTGCCAATATATAACAGGCCACTAGATGGTGCACAAGAACAATACATGATATTTTGCCATAATGTTTCACAAGCAAGCTTCCTGATAACAGCTTCACAAAGATGCAATGCTTCTAAATAACAGATTTCAGAATAAGCAAATCTAGGTGAACACCTTAGTATTAAACATTCAGGCTGCTTAAGCTGCTTCACCAATATAATATTTTGCTGAGTGCCCTGAAGAAAATTATACTATTTGTAATTAATTCCATATGATGTGGCAGGTAATTCAGTTCGACAGAGAGACATGATTATTGATCTTTCATTACATTTTTTAGATAATAAAAATATCATTTGTTGACTTAAGGTCAGTTTCAGTAAACAAATCAACCTCCCCTATATTCTAAACTTGTCACTTATTTCATGTTCCTTCAAGAAAGTTGTTAAGATTTTAACAATTAAGTCTACACATTCACAAGACAACGATGAAAACATTGTCTATTTCAATACATATGAATTATTTCTTAAGTACTCAGAATCTTTTTTCTCTCTAGTACAAGGCTTGCAGGAATATGGACAATTCTTTGAACTTTTAGGATTAGTATTAAATATGAAGAGAATAGACATGTGGCCTTCTGCTGTGTTCAAATAAACATATGCTATCACAATTTCCAAAGTGACGATACCACTTACTGACATTGTTAACAATTGTTACATTACTGTCAATTACAATCAGATTCTCAACAATTTCCCCGAGCCATACTATTAAAGCTAAATTAACTCAGAAGGCTAAAAATAATAATGCCATGCAACACATTGTCTCATAATTGACCATCAAGGAGAGCATTATCCTTGCCGCTAGAGTCAACTTTCTGCATGATACCAGCCTGTCCTCAGTGGTGGGACGCTGAGTGGTGTGGTGACAGGGCCTCACTTATGTATATCCCATTATGTTTGAAGCCTGAAGTGAACCTGCCCCGCTGAAACAGCTAAAACATTGTTGACAGATGACTGTTAGGTAAGCCAGTCGTCAAGTACTTTGAATATATTCAACATTCAGGCTCATTCAATAACAGTTAAAAAAAAACTATAACAAATCAAATATGAAAATGGTAAATCTATTATAAATTGTTGAAAAGTCAAAAAGGTACGATCTTAAAAAATATCAATCACATGCAAACAATTAAACAATAATTAATCCATAATAATGTAATCTACCTTATAATTCACACCTACAGAGCTGTTTTTCTCTATTTAAATGTACTGAGACCCGACGAATTAAGACCCTATGGGAATTGCTGCATCTTTACATATGATCCAGTTGGAAAAAGGTTGCGAAAACGCCTGTGGATTCAGAACTACAGTACCAACATGGGATCCCTGAACCTGACAATATTTAAGAGTAAGCATCATTGTTCTACACAGGTTATCCAGTAATTGAGAACATTCAAACTATTTTGATAAGCCTGTGAATGCTGAGAATTCCATTCATATTGACTGGCTGCTATTGTTTACCATTAACTTTAAGTATCTTCAAAAATAATATTTCTGTTTTTGAAAGAACCTTGTTTCTCATGTTTGCTGCATATGAACAACACATTGCAAGGTTTTGTATATCTACGTTGTTCCTAAATAGGAATAGTTTGAATATTTTGTTTACAGAATACCCATATCTGGTTAAACCAGGTTTAAAATCTTGTTTTAGTATTTCAATATTTAAAAAAAGTTAGGCTAGAGCATACTGACATTCAAATAGATCCAGTCGAACCCACTGGGATTCACCCATTCAAGTTGGTCCTGGATAGGTGCATGGAGGCTGAATCTGACAGCCAATCTATATAAGTCCCACCAACAATCTTATAGCAATAACTCATAATTCAATCAAATTCTAGATTTCACTTGGAGTCTAATGGCAGAGCAGAGATTTCCCAGCTTTCTGGAGAATTATCTTAACCCTTGCAAAATTCACCTGGAAATCCCTCCAGCTTACATATATGGACCACTCTGGAAAATAACTGGTTAAATACCAACAATGATACAAAATAAAGTTAGAAATAATCATTATTACATGACATTTCAGGTGAAATTCAGGGAAAAAAACCTCCATGTGATTATATTTCTCAGCAGCCATCTCTTCTTTTAATATTTCTCTAAAATTATCAAAATCCCAGTTCATAGAAATAATGAATTCATGAGAGTCTGAAGAAATCCATTTCAACAGCAATGTTGCTTTGTTCATTGGAATCCAAATTATGTCAGTAGTATTAAAGAACATGTGTTCATTCATGCATAATGTTGAGTCTAGTTCTAATCATTAAGGTAAATGTATAATGAATTACAGTTTGCCATTTTTGAAGAAAAATAATGCAGTTGGTACAATCTTAAATTCAAATTTATATCAAATGTAATAAATTATATTTTTTAAGAATATCGTCAAAGTAGGAAGTATAGAATTTTGAAAGCTATTAATATCTTGGTCACATATATTACCTAATCCTGCATTTAATAATCCTGGAAATTGAATAAAGCTTATTCCATCCCTTAATATTTTTTGGAAATATTTCAAGAATTCAAACAACTTTTTTTAAGAGGCAGTCAATTAATTCGTCAAGAGACAATTTGCAAATGGCTTGTATATTTAATTGTGACAAAAATAAGACTGTAGCACTACATGACGTACAATCTTGAATTTGGATTTTAAGACTACTGTAAATGCAAAATACATGCAATTATTTACAGGGTGTAACTTTTACTTAGCCCTATAGTATATTGCTTAGTGGTGTCATGGGTAGAAAGGGTGGTTAAAACAAAAAGGCTTTTGGTACATTGCCTTCATCAGTCAGGGTATCGAGTATAGAAGTTGGAACATTATGTTACAGTTGGACAACTTCTATTCTTGATATTATGATCAGTTTTGATCACCCTTCTATAGGAAGGATGTCATTGCACTGACAAGAGTACAGAAATTTACGAAGATGTTGCCAGGAATCGAGGGCGGGAGTTATAGGGAGAGATTGGGCAGGCTAGGATTTTTTTCCTTGGCGCACAGGAGGCTAAGGGTGATCTTATAGGGATGTATAAAATCATGAGGAGTATCAATAAGGTGAATGCACAGTCTTTTACGCAGTGTAGGATTAGGAACCAGAGGACAAAGATTTAAGGTGAGAGGAGAAAGAGTTAATAGGAACCAGTGGGTCAACTTTTTCACACAGAGAGCGATGGGTGATGGGAACAAGTTGCCAGAGGAGATAGTTGAGGCAGGTACTATAAAAGCATTTTTCAAAGACAATTTGACAGGCACATGCATAGAACAGGTTTCGTGGGACATTGGCCAAACACGGGCAGGTGAGAACAACTGAGATGAGGCATCATGGTGGGCATGGGTGAGTTGTGCCAAAGGGTCTGTTTCTATGTGGTGCGACTCAATGACTCCACTGTAGACTCAAGACTACTGCAGGTGTTGGCACTTCACCAAGCCTCATACACTGTTCCAAGCTCTCCTCAATTTCATCTGCATTTTCACTTTCAAAGTGAAATAATTGATTGTCACTCAATGCGCTGGTATTAAAAGGGAGGTCAGTGGTTCAAGATATTGAACTTCAGGAGTAAAAATGAATGCAAGGGAGATACAAGTGAAAAAGTTGGCTTTGTAAATAGGAGCCTCTCGCAAACATTTGGCTGCTTCAATAGACTTGAATTGAGTAATATGATAAATTCCTTTCTCTGTATCATCTTACATTGGGCAGACATACTTTTGCATCTTTCATAATCTTAGATTTTTCAAAAATGTTGGCATGTTGACCACATGCTGAGTGCACCACGGCTGCACTTGGCAGGTCAACAGGCCTCATGGTCATGTCAAGAACCCTGTACTTACAACTGGGACTTTAAAATGGCTTTAAAAACAACTCTGTGCACTGTCAGTGTAAATATGGACAATAGGTGCAGGAGTAGGCCACGGTCCTTCGAGCCAGCACCGCCATTCAATATGATCATGGCTGATCATTTAAAATCAGTACCCCGTGCCTGCTTTTTCCCCCACATCCCCCGATTCCTTTAGCCCTCAGAGATAACCCTAACTCTCTCTCGAAAATATCCATGTGAATTGGCCTCCACTGTCTTCTGTGGCAGAGAATTTCACAGATTCAGAACTCTCTGGGTGAAATTATTTTCCTCACCTCAGTCCCGGGAATTAACCTGGTGAATTTACATTGCACTGCCTCAAGAACAAGAATGTCTTTCCTCAAATTAGGAGACCAAAACTGTACACAATACTCCAGGTGTGGTCTTACCAGGCCCCTGTACAACTGCAGAAGGACCTTCTTGCAGCTAAACTCAAATCCTCTCGCAATGGCCAACATGTCATTTGTTTCTTCACTGCCTGGTGTACCTGCATGCTTACTTTCAGTGACTGATGTACAAGGTCTCGTTGAACCTCCCCTTTTCCTAATCTGACACCATTCAGATAATAATCTGCCTTCCTGTTCCTGCCACCAAATAAACCTCACATTTATCCACATTATACTGTATTATACATTATACAGGCTCCGTCCTGTATGGGTATGGCTGCCCAGCCTACAGCTGTCTGTTTTTTCACCTCTTTTTTTAATTTTTAGTGAGTTAAAGTGTGTTGGAGGTTTTAGTCTTTTTTTATGTGTGGGGGGGGGGGGGGGGAGACTGCATTTCTCAGTCCCTACCTGGGGGGGGGGCGATTTTCCTCCGAGCAGCAACTTCGACCCGTCCTTGTGGCCTTCCATCGGGGTCTGGAGCGGCGTTTTCTAAAAGGACAGGCCAGTACCTCGGCTTCGGCGGTGGCACAACGCTGGAGCACTATCGTGGAGCAGAGCGTGCGATGCCTTGCCCGGGTCGCCGCGCTGGAGCTACGGTGTGCCGGGACCGCCGATTGGAACATCGCGGAGCTGCAGGACTGTGGAGCGGCCAGCTGACCTTAAACATCGCGGAGCCTATGATCTCTCGCCGAGATCGTCAGTGGTGGAGCTCCTCCACCGCGCCGGAGACCGCGGCTTCGGAAAGGATACGGCGTTCCAGGCATCCTAAGCCGCTGAGGGTTCTCCCAACGCCAGAGCACCATCACCCGGCAAGTAGCGGCGACTGCGGAGGCCTCAATAGACCTGACTATGGGTGGACATGGGGATGGGGACTGGACTTTGTGCCTTCCCTCATGATGGGAACCATTGTGGGGAGATGTTTTTATGTTTACATTTCTTTACTATTGATATGTTTGTATTCTTTTTAATGTGCTGCAACGGCAACTTGAATTTCACTACACCAATTGGTGTATGTGGCAATAAATGAACCTTTGAACCTTTATCTGCCATGCAGTTGCCAACTCACCCAACCTATCCATCACCCTGTAGCCTCACAGCATCTTCCTCGCAGCTCACTCCGCCACCCAGCTTTGTGTCGTCTGCAAACTTGGAGATGTAACATTTAATTTTCTCGTCTAAATCGTTAATATATATATTATAAATAACTGGGGTCCCAGCAATGAGCCTTGCAGCATCCCACTAGTCACTGCCTGCCATTCTGAAAAGGACCTGTTAATTCCTACTCTTTGTTTCCTGTCTGCCAACCAGTTCTCTATCCATGTTAATAGCCTACCCCCAATATTTTGTGCTCTAATTTTGCACACTAATTCACATGTTAAGTCAATAATGTTTTATTATTGTTTAATGTGTCATTTCTAACAGTAACTGTATGTCATGTTGTCACTGCCGGGCAGAGCACCAAGGCAAATTCCTTGTATGTGAATACTTGGCCAATAAACTTCATTCATTCATTCATTCATACATACATAATCTCGTGTGTGGGACCTTCTCAAAGGCTTTTTGAAAGTCCAGATACACCACATCCAGTGGATCTCCCTAATCCATTCCACTTGTAACATCCTCAAACAATTCCAGAAGATTAGTCAAGCATGATTTCCCCTTCCTTAATCCATGCTGGCTTTGAACGATCCTCTCACTGCTTTCCATGTATCAAGGAACTACTCAAACCTTTGAGCGACTTCTGTCATAAGCAACAAAATCTGCTATGGAGTATGTTTCAGCAGAAACTGTCAGCAGGAATGCAGAGTCAAAGTTTCTGCAATTGAACCAAACCTGAACTTTGACCTTGATAATGGTGCAGGCGCTCGTGCTATTTGTAGTTTGTCTGCAAGCTCTGGAAAATGCAACTGACAATTTCCAAGATTTTTAGGTTTTTCAAATCATTCCGAAATGTTGTTCACAGATATTATCTCCCTTTGGAATCTATGTTACCTTCCCTTCATAATATTTCAGCTTCTATATGATTTTATCCATTACATCTTGGAGTAAAACTTCCATCATCTCTCTTAACACTGATATTAAAAAAATCGATTTATTCCAAATCCTTTTTTTTTAAAGAAAGGAATTCTATTTGTGGTACAGAAATGCTCTGATGCCATTCTCTTTCCTATAGAAATATATAGATTATATGTAATCCAAGAATATTAGGATTTTTATTTTATTTTATCAATATCGTTTCCCTTTTTTACTTTATAAAATACCCACTTTATTTTTCCTGGATACCTGTCCAAAATAAATACTCCATACTTTTGAAACCTTGATCTTTATCTGCAAGGATATCTTGCAAAACCCCTCTGTTCAGTCTTTTGTAATTTCTTGTCTTAATGTTTTGGTTTTACCTGTACATCATTATGAAATCCCCTAAAGCAGCCTTATATTTAGCTAAAAGCCAGCCAGACTGGTCTACTTTCATTGTATTCCATTGTATTAATCATTGATAGTTTTAACGCCATTCATTAAAAAGAAAATTTTGAGTTGGCCTGCAGGACTTCAACACAGTATCTAGCTTGATACTTCAGTGCAATTAGAGAAAAGAAGAGTTTCATTGCAAGATGAGATATTACATTGTTATAGTGAATGTTCAAATATGTAATGATACTATTTTGAGAGAATCAAGGTGCTCCCACAAGTTCTTCTCCAACATTCATCCTTCAAGCAACATTACCCAAGCAGATTATCCAGTCATTTACTCAGTTGAGATGTCTTAATAGACAAAATGGTCAGTCAACAGATATTGTACACGCTCAAAGATGAAGATTCTGTATGACATTTTTCTAATTTTTCAGGAAAATCTACTCAAGGATGAAAACATCTAAAAAAAAAAATTCTGCCGTGCGAAAGGGTGAAATCATGTAGGGCATAATTAATCTGTAACAATATGTAATGTTAGAAAGACAATGAAACAGCTCAATATTTTGTTCATCATCTCCTTTAGTTTATTAATTACCATGCAATGGTCAAGTCATTCTGAATAACAGATCAATGATCAATAATTATTTAATTGGGCTGTCCTATATTGAGAAGCAATTCATTCTCAAAACCACAATAAAGACTGCTCATTATTAAAATGTTTGTCTGCCTACCAGCTGATAAATTACTCCTAATATAGGCAACAGGTAATATTTGTTCATCTATTCTAAATTTCAATCTGTCAGACCCTTATTGAACAAAGGTGGCAAACAGCTGCTGACAACTTTTATCACATGTCAGAAACTGTGTCCGAAGTATTGAAGCACTTGCAATACCTAAGTGGAAAAAAATGAGCTCAAACAGATTTCTTCTGTAAAGTTTCCAGCCTATTTTACTAAATATATTCCAGCGTCATTATTGTGTCTATTGTAAAATTTGTGGTTAATACTCTTGTTTGTTATTCACCTTTTGAATTATTTAGCTTCTTAAAAGTATCTTTTACATTCAGTTCCCACACCTAAAGAAATTATAGAATCATTTACCAATTCCAGATAGTTAGAAGAAACATTAAATATGTAAACACATATGGATATACTTTTGCACGAATTGTAAAATAATCAAAATTGTTATTTGTTTCTTGATCTTCGCAAAGCATTCTGTTGCAATGCAAGTTAGGATAAAATGATTTATGTTATTTGAACTATAATACTGCACTTGAATTATTCAGGTTTCATAAATTATGTTAATTCTTGTGACATGTAAAGCATGATTTATGAAGCTAAGAAAATGCACTAATTAAAGGTTCTGTTTGTTTATATGAAAAAAGGTCCTTTAATTAGGAAGGGCTAGGTGGAAGATGGGTTTCACTCTTGTTCACTTTAAAAATCTTAAATTTCACAGTACTTATGTTACAGTGGTATATTTGTCATGTCTGTAAATAGATGTGTGGTCAATCATCATAATATTAAAGTCGACTGACTGAATGTAAGAGCACCGACATGTAAGCCTTCTGAGGATATGGGGCCAACATTGCAATTACATGTAACGTGAGAGTAGGCTTAGAACAAGAGGCAGAATGTTCGTTGACTGAGATATTAAAAAGCATTGTTTTAGAAAATAAAATCCCAAACAAATTGTGATATTTCAAACTGAACCATTAAGTTATTTAAACTAAGCCCATTGTCGATATTCCATAGCTACAGAATTGTCAGAGGACCATTTACAATTTAAAAAATTCCAGATTGTACTAAGGATTTCACAATTGAAAGATAGCATGTTAATTCTTACAATACAACAAAAAAAATGTACTTAAGGAATCTACTAGCACAAATTAGTATCCTCAGTTTTACTTGAATACATTTGAATCAAAACCCAAATTGAGTAGTTATTTATAAAAGAGTTCATGGCATTGAACTTACTCATCAGAACCTCAAGATAATTAGCATGCTGTAAATATGGAAAAACCAGCAAAAACTGAAACAGTAAGCTCAAACATTACACTGACCACTTAAAAATTATTTCTGAACAAACATTATCTACATAATGTTACATTAAGTGCAATGTTAAACAGGATGTCTATACCTTAAAGTACAGTGTAAAAGGTTTTCCATTATTTATGTAATAAAAAGATATGGATTATTTTACAAACATCATGTAGGGGTTGACACTAAAAACTGGAGCACACTGGATTGCAGGCAACATACAGACATGTGTGAAGATTGATTAACAGATGGAAACCAGAGAGTAGACATACATGGGTCATCTTTGGTTGGACTATAACTATTGGAATGTTACAGGGATGCATTATAGAGCCCCCGCTTTTCATAATCATCAAAACAATTAATGAGGGCACTAAATATAACACATTCATATTTGCTGATAATGCAAAGGTTGGTAATGAGAAAAATTCAAGGTAACTTCATGGGGAGGTGAACAGGCGAGGTGAATGTGTAAACAAAGCAGCAAGTATGTCAGAAAATGAGAAGTCATCAACCTCAGTAGAAATAAAAAGAAAAGCAGATGTTTTTTAAATGGTGGGGTTAACAGCTGCTACAGTTCAAAAATACCTCGTATTACTAATTAAGTTATGATACTTTTTGGGGTATAAATGAATACATCAGTCTGCACGGGGCAACTCAGAAATTTGCAAACACTGGAGAAGTTGGATAATCAGGGTTGTAAAACTGAAAATACTCAAATTTGACAGGATAATTGCTGGCATGCTCTCACTTGAGCAGTGGAGCACAGTTGCATTGCTGGTTTTCCAGGTATTATGTTGTGTAATGTACTCAGACATACCTGGCCAAGTTACACAGCACAGAATTATTCCTTCAGTTGATTTCAACAGAGGTGAATGGCAAATTAATGTGTTACTATTTAGTTTTTCTTTTAAATGTTTTCAATTAATTTGAATCCTACTAAATGTTTTAAAGATTTAGTTCAAGTGGAAAAACTTTTCATATTTTCAAATGATTGTATAATTTAATTTTTAAGTTTTAGAATGTTTCTGCATGTGTTTAGATCAAAGATCATAGAGCGGAGCAATATAGTCCACTCGTCGAAAAGCTGTAGTGGGTCATGGGTAATCCTCAGCGCCAATTCCGTAACTAGTTTCCGTCTCCGCTCCAATCTATGATCTTTGGTCATGGCGTCTGCCCTATGATCTTTGGAGTGGACTATCTTGATCTTTGGAGTGGACTATCTTGCTCCGCTATATGATATTTGGTTTACACCGAAGATAGACACAAAAAGCTGAAGTAACTCAGCGGTTCGGACCAGGCAGCTTCTCTGGAGAGAAGGAACGGATGACGTTTCGGGTCGAGGTCCTTCTCACCCAGGTGTTAAAGTTAATTATTTTTCTTTTGATTACCTGTAATTGTGCTGTGCTCAAAAACTGCAGACGCTCGCTTCAGCTCCTAGCTCAATATGTATGAAATTGTTGTAATGCAGAACACAGTTCTGAATCGCTAAAGACCGATGCATTTCATTTGCCCAAGTGCATGCCGCACGCAGAACTGTCGCCGTTCCTAATGGATCGTATTGGGAGTCAAATTATCATACGATGTTTTTTGATGCAGTTTCTTGATTGTGAATTAGGAATTTATGCATTCAGGTCATTTTTCCTCGATTTTTGTTTTGGGAAAATATAATTGATTTCTATTTCAAATGGTTTACACCGTTAACTAATCACAACTGAAGTAAACTCTGTTAAAAACACGTTGTTCTATAATTTATCATTGACGCGGTTTAAAAAATATATATGTTAATACCAATTAGCAGAATATAGGGTAACCAGCTATGACCATGTGTAACTGTTTATTTTACAGCAAAGAAATATTTAGATTTAAAAACGCAGGCATTTCAAGCATCGGATTAGAGTAACGGCACTTCAACATTAAGTGCTCCATTTCTCTACAATTCTCCAAAATGCTACCCATAATGAAAAAAATATTTGGAATTCCATGTAAACGTCTATCACTTTTATTTATTCGATCCAAAATGAAAAGGCGAAATGTTAATAAAATGTAATTACAAGCTTTTTTGGTTGTTTATGGCAAGAATCTTCATGTTGTATTGTCATTTTCTTTTACGCGCATTAAAACAAGTAGAGAAAATAACTCTACTGGGCTTAATGCAGCGAGATTCGGAATCGCTGTATTTTTCACCCATTCAAACGGGCCCCAAAGCACTCGGTGCGCCGATTTTCGAAACTGTCATACAAGTAATGAAAAGTGGGGAATGAAGCGTGTATTTACTGGTGATTAATACACCCCGTGATCGGTTTCAAAGCGGGATGAAGTTAAGTACATAAACTGGAGCCAGGTGCATTAATCATTCTTGAACGCTCGCTGTTGTATTTCGATAGCCAATTGTACCCTCGACTCGACTCAGACTGATGTGTGTATAGGAAGGAACTGCAGATGCTGGTTTAAACCAAAGATCCGAAGATAGACACAAAATGTTGGAGTAACTCAGCGGGACAGGCAACATCTCTGGAGAGAAGGAACGGGTTGACGTTTCGCGTCGAGACCCTTCTTCAGACCCTTCTTCAGACTGAAAGTCACGGGAAAGGGACTTTCAGTCTGAAGAAGGGTCTCGACCCGAAACATCACCCATTCCTTCTCTCCAGAGATGCCGCCTGTCCCGCTGAGTTACTCCAGCATTCTGTGTCTATCTTCAGTTTAAACCAGCATCTGCAGTTCCTTCCTAAGCATTGCCCTCTCCTTCGTGCCATTTTTAATTGCAGATAATGCAGGCCATTGAAATATTGCTCTGAGAGCAAACATACATTTGCTAAAATTAAGCCAAAACTCTCATTCGTCCTCTCCAAAAAAGACAATGGTTGCATGTTCCGATTCCATTCTAAGTTAGTATTTCAGAAACTTTTCAATTACCATACCAAATCATTCCCTTGATAGTTTTCTTCATTTCTATTTTCAAATAAAGAAACCAACCCGACCCGACTCTGCTCTATGATCTTTGCTGATTACACATTCCACGGAAGTCAGGTCGGGTTTGCTAAAATGGCGGACTTCCCGCCCCATTCCGTACTACACGTTAGTCCATTGGATTTTGCAGGAGGGGACCATCTTTCTCCGCTCTATGATCTTTGGTTTAGATATCTTTGATATCTACACTGTAGCTACACAGGGAACAAGATGCAACTAATACTGAAGATTTCTGTTGTCATTATCTTGCAACCCACCTTAGCACACGGTCGGCACCGAACACAGGTTAGCAGTTCCTACAAAAATCACGATGGTAGATATCAATACCGAACACAGCAAGAGAAGGAACAATGTCCTGTATAGTTGTGAATTTTAAAGGATGAGCACATAGTTGGTGATTAATTACTTGAAATGATAAAAGTATTCATTATTTATGAATGGCCTGTGTTAAAGAAAAGAAAATGTACACTGCCAGATTTCCAGTTCGTAATATCTAAAAAAGAAATAATTTGTAAAAAACATTTCAGTGCCGAACAATGCAAATAGAACCGTGGAGTTGTGGCTGATTTGCAATGAGTATTCAAGCCTTGCACTACATGATCCTTAATTCTGCCTCAAAACAATTCAGACCATTGTAAAGATCTTCGGGACGATCCAAAGTTGTCCCCAATTAAAATTAGCTCAGAAAGTTCATAATCAATATATAAGCATGAAAGTACAATGAAAATTACAATTACCCGAATGATAAATTAATTAATACCAATTTAAAGGTACAGTATGAAGCACTCACAATATAAAAGGAAAAGTATAATTTTTGAATGCTGAAACCTTAAGACGTATAATCAAACAATATAATAATTTACAACCAAGCTACTTAGTGAAGCTATCAAGCAGAGGGGGGGGGGGCGGGAACGGGGTAAAAGTGTGAGAGAAGAGGAAGAAAGAAAAAGTAGAGAATAAGAGAAACGGCAACTAAATAAATCTCTGGCTACAGAGACAATATTCCGTATGCTATATATTAATGTGCTTATTCCCAGTTTAAAAACTTCAAGCTTTTTTAAAGGTGATCAGCTTCCATTTCTCTGCACCTTGCATTGTACAAACAGACAGTCAGACATGTTCGAGGGAAATCTCTACTCATGATTTTACACATGAAAAAAATAAAATACATTTTAACTCATAAAATACATAAAAGCTGGTCTGAGGTCTCCTCGGTGGAAAGCAAGCACTTCCAAATCTAGGTATGAATTATCTAAATATTTTTCGAGAAAATATTTGTAATTTCAAAATGTAAAAAAAAAAATCAGGTTCTGTCGACAAAAAAAAGAGCTAAAAATACTCAAATTTATTGGTTTAACTTTATACAGTCTTATTTTGGATGAGACCGTTGCTGGCAAGGTCAGCATTTATTGCCCATTGCTATTTGCCCTCAAGAAAGTGGTGGAATTATTTTCTTGATCTTCACCAGGCCTTATGGTAAAGGTACTTGGGTTTACTTGAATCACTTTTTATTATTGTTTCAACACTGCAGATCATGCATTATCATCTTTATTAATTAATTTTAACCAATTATTCCACAATATTAAGCCATCATGAACATAGCAATTAACTGCTCGGAGAAGAGTGCAAACAAAGAATAAGTTGATAATTCTGCCTGGCTCACCGTGTACACGCTGCATCTGGCCATCATGAGGCCATTTCCTCACCAACCATGAAACTGAATTTAAGTCTTCGGTAACAGCACAAATTAGAAGATGGTGAACACACAAAACATTTTACAACATGGATGGTGTTCTTTTCTAGAATTGTAAAGTAAATTAAGGGAGGTTCAAAATGAGCCACTGGTTCACATATCCATTTGCATTATCGGCAAAGACCAATTTCCCCTCCAATGTTTCTCTAATTTGCTGTAATAATAATAATCCAATATCGAAAATTCAGTTCCTCAAGTAAGTAAAAAACTGTCTACTTGGGGCCATTCTTATAATTTTCAAGTAAATTATGTCAATATTAACCTGGCAAAATTGAGAACAAACTGACTTGTTTTGTTACAGGCACTTTACTCATGGAGTGCACAATATGGTAGCTGGTGGAGCAGCTTTATCACACTGACATGAAGGAACTGTCAGTTGGAAGCAGGAATCATTTTTCAGAAGACGACATCCTGATGTGTCTAATGAAGCCTTTCTGCTGACAACTCATTTACTATAAATACCCAACAATAATCAGGTGAAGAGGGTTAATAAACTACTTAGATAATTAGTCCTGCACAAGCTGTGTGTTACAAAGAAAGCAAGAAAATATGTAAATGTCCCGTGAACGTATCTTCATTTGTGCTGTATTAATCTGCATCAGACTTCTTGTGAGATTCAGTTCTGCATCAAGTTTATAATGTGTTTGAATTGCTATATAATAGGCTGAAAATTAGTGAACACACGCAGAGCAGCAGCCTGTGTGCCATTTGTTGCAAATACAGATTGATATTCAGTTAGTTTTTTTTTAAGAGAATAGATTTTCAATATAACTAGCAAAAACATGTTTCAAAAACCTTAAAGAAGTATTTCCATATATTCTGTACATTGTAGATGTATACTTTCAATTGTTTTTTTAAGAAAATAAGATAGCACTGGCCATAGTGAAAATGTTATAACTATATTGTGAGCTAAAACACTCATCATTATATTTCCTTGCCACGCATCGTCCATATTGAGAACTGATTTTCATAATCTCCCTCCTGTCCAACTCACTCCAACCAGTGACAAAATTGTTGATTCTGCCAATGACTCAACTATAACCACCCTGTCCACAATCCTCTCTAAAATGAATATCATTCATGAAGTAAGGTTCCTAATGCCCCTGTCACACTTAGGAAACCTGAACGGAAACCTCTGGAGACTTTGCGCCCCGCCCAAGGTTGCAGGTAAGACCTTCCACTACCTGCAACCTCCGGCAACCACCTGCAACCTCCGGCAACCACCTGCAACCTCCGGCAACCACCTTCAACTAGCATCGCAACCGGCTTCGACTAAAAAATTACCGAATTTTAAAACAGCAACATATTTTTAGTCGCGGCCGTTTTTGAATTTTTTGAAATAATCGCCAGAACATAGAAGAAACGGAAACCACTTTCGACCATTAGGGAGACTGACAAAAACCTCCGGGAACCGCATGGAAACCTTGGGTGGGGCGCAAAGTCTCCAGAGATTTCCGTTCAGGTTTCCTAAGTGGGACAGGGGCATTAAGAGTTCATTGCAGATTATTGCATGAGTACCATGATTTTAATGGAAAACTGGCTACAACCATCTTCCCTTAAATGTTCCCTTGACCAGACTCTTCATTCAAAGGCATTTAAAGGCAATGGAGCTTTATAACAGATCACTCCTTGGTTAGCCGCCGCCTCCTCACCCTTCTCTTATCTCTCTTGAAATCCTAGTTCTCTTACTGCTCAACAAAATGGTATGGTTTTACAAAGATATCTTCACACTTTTCCTCCATCATACTTTGCAGAGTACTTTCAACTGAAATGTCATGCTCGCTGCCTTCGCAATTTACTGCCCTTTTAACTCATTAATACCTTTTCCATTAAATTCCCTGCTCATATTCACAGTCAGCGACTGGACCTTGTTCTTCCTAACACATGTTGAGAAAGGGAAAGACTGAGGAATTATAATCAAAAACAAAACCTTGCATTTTCTATGGCATCTCAGTTGTGACAAAGCATCGGACGCTCTTGGCATGAAACAAAAAATTAATACTGAACTGTAGCAAATGACAACATCTTTACTAAAGAACCAGCTTAAGCCAATGAGAGCAGGCAGCTGGAGAGTTTTACTTGCAATAAAATCAAGGGCAAGCAAACCATCAGAGTCAGAAGAGATAAGCTGCAAGTGAAAAATCAGAGCCCTCCATCAAGCCATAACATTAAGGACAGCAGTTTTCTAGCTCAGTTCCAGCTAATTTCCTGCTTAGGGAAATGCAGGGCAAGGAGCTGAATTTGTAGCAGTAATCAATCATCAGTCTTAAGCATAGTTAAGTGGTGTACGTACCTGTGGGCTGCGTGAAGGATGCAGAGAAGCTTCAGAGCGATCTAGACATGCTAGCTGAGAAGCAGACTTATGAAAAGTATTGGTATTGAAAGAGATGTGTTTTTGTACATAAATCAGTTCATATATTATGGGGGTAAAGCAAGTAGTTAAGAAAGGAAACAATATTTGAAAGAGAATTTGAATCAAGAGAAAGTATGCTACAATTACTGGTCAGACAGAGGGACATAACCTAATGGGTTAACATGCACATTATATTATTGATCTTTACATGCAAAATATGTTAGAACTTGTCTTGTGCAGCATCATGAAACTCGTCTAGAGCAGTGACATGAAATAAGAGATATCTGATATCCCACATGAAGAACATGGTAATGGGAGAGCAGGTCTGGTTCTCAAATCATCATGGTATCCAAGGGTCATAACTAAATAAAGGAATATTTCACGCATAGATCATCAGATCAAGACAGTGCTTCCACATCTCAAAAATAAATTTCCTTAAATAGAATCCCAAATTTCCTGGAATTTGATGGTATTTCCTGAAATTTTCAAAAATGCTTCCTGCGTGCTATTTGTTGTTGGGTTTTTTTAGCGGGCACACATTAACAGCACAAAGAAGAAGGCAAAACAGATCTATGTAACTACATCATATCTTCTGTTACTCACTTGTACAGTGTTATGCAAGGCAGCTTCCGTTGCCTCCAACAGCTTTCGTTCTCTTCGTTTTTTCAACCTGCTCTCATGTGTCTCGTCTCTGCTCTCTCTCCCTCCCTTCGTCCCTCCCTCCCTTCCTATCTCTCTCCCTCCCCCCTCTCTCTCCCTCCCTCCCCTTCCTTTTTTCTCCCCCTCCCTCTCTTACTCCCCCTCCCTCCCTCTCTCCCACTCTCTCCCTCCCTCCCTCCTCCCTCCCTCCCTCCTCTCCACCCCTTCCTCTCGGCCCCTTGAGCCCACCCACCTTTCTGTAAAATCAAGGCCAAGCCTGTATGTACACCAGACTCCTGTCCAGAGTATTCTGACCATTTGTATGAGCAGGTGAGGGCGAGAAGATTTAATGGGAACCCGAGGGGTGCTTTTTTTTTTAACACACAAATTAGTATTTTACACAAGAGTGTATATGGAATGAGCTACCAGGAGGTTGTTGAGGCAGGTACTATCACAATGTTTAAATGACATTTAGACAGGTATATAGACGGATAGGTTTAGAAAGATATGAACCAAACACAGACAGGTGGGACTAGTATAAATGGGGCATGTTGGTCAGTGTGGGCAAGTTGAGGTGAAGGGCCTGTCTCCACAGTGTATGGCTTTAAGACTTTATGACTAAGAAATTATAAAGTAAAGGACACAGAGTTGTTCTTGAAAAATGTTCTTGAAAAATGCTGACCCCTGCGAACCTCTGGTCGCTGACTATTCAAATTGTAGAATTGGGACAGCACCGAATACTTCAAAACGATGCATTGGGCACATTAAAAAATATTTAGTGCCCATCCCCAATTGCTTCAGAAAATAGTGGTGTAGCACCTACTTGAAACGTGTGGTGTCTCGTGTCACCCATACCGTTGTTGGGTCAGGAGTTCCAGAATTAATATTTAATGATACTGAAGAAACAATAATATATTTCCAAGTGAGGACTGTGTGCATGTTAGATTACAATATGCAAGAGGTAGTGTCCCCATGTGTTTACTGCTCTTGTCTTTCTTGAAGATGGCTGTTAAAGTAGACTCAGTGTGTATTATAAAAATAACACAATTACCAAGCATGGTTCCTGGCAGAGGATTTGTGATATCTAGACTTGGTTTTGGATAATTTCACTTTTAGCATTATTTCCACATTAACACAATTTCTGGATTTGTTTAGCAACATTTATATTGGCAAAGAAAATCCAATTTCACATGTGTAGGATGAAAACAAATGAATAAACTTTTTAACCCTGTTTATCACATTGTAGGCAATTGTTTGAAATGAAAGCTAGAACTAGTCTTTCAAAACCACATACCCAACAACAGCAAGGCAAACTTTATTTAGGGTTCACAGAGAACATCTTTCATTTATAAATTATCTGAAAACTGACTTCAAATACAGTAAATCCTCGTTTTAACTGACCTCTTTGTAACGGATTTCAGTTATCGCGGACTGACCTACCGAAGGCTGACCCAGGCCGCCCCCGGTTTCATTCCATTTCCCCCACCGCTCACAGCACCGGCCACCTGCACCACCGCTGCTGCCACCATCGCAACCACCACCTGCCTACTCCTAGACAGCGCTTGCCGCTGCCAGCGCCACCACAACCATTACCTGCAGTCAGGCCACGTCCAATGACTCTCCCTGTTCTCGCCTCAACCTCAGCAAACCGGGGCCGTCAAATCTCTCAGGCCAAGAGTCTGAAGAAAGATCCTGACCTGAAATGTCACCTATCCATGTTCTCCGGAGATGTTGTCTAACATGCCGAGTTACTCCAACATTCTTGCCATAGAGGGAGTACAGAGAAGGTTCACTAGACTGATTCCTGGGTTGTCAGGACTTTCATATGAAGAAAGACTGGATAGACTCGGCTTGTACTCACTGGAATTTAGAAGATTGAGGGGGGATCTTATAGAAACTTACAAAATTCTTAAGAGGTTGGACAGGCTAGATGCAGGAAGATTGTTCCCGATGTTGGGGAAGTCCAGAACAAGGGGTCATAGTTTAAGGATAAGGAGGAAATCTTTTAGGACCGAGATGGGAAAAACATTTTCCACACAGAGAGTGGTGAATCTGTGGAATTCTCTGCCACAGAAGGTAGTTGAGGCCACAGTTCATTGGCTATATTTAAGAGGGAGTTAGATGTGGCCCTTGTGGCTAAAGGGATCAGGGGGTATGGAGAGAAGGCAGGTACAGGATACCGAGTTGGATGATCAGCCATGATCATATTGAATGGCGGTGCAGGCTCGAAGGTCCGAATGGATTACTCCTGCACCCATTTTCTATGTTTCTATGTAACACTTTTTGTCCATTCGTGTGTTAACTACCAACCGCAGTCATTTGTTTCTCAGATTCAGATTCAGATTCAATTTTAATTGTCATTGTCAGTGTACAGTACAGAGACAACGAAATGCATTTAGCATCTCCCTTGAAGAGCGACATAGCAAACGATTTGAATGAAAAAAAAACAATGTGTCCGGGGTGCAGGGGGGGGGGGGCTGGGGGGGGGGGGGGGTGGTGATTGGCAGTCACCGAGGTACGTTGTTTAGTAGAGTGACAGCGGCCGGAAAGAAGCTGTTCCTCGACCTGCTGGTTCGGCAACGGCGAGACCTGTAGCGCCTCACGGATGGTAGGAGGGGGTAAACCGTTCATGGTTGGGGTGGGAGCAGTCCTTGGCGATGCTGAGCGCCCTCCGCAGACAGCGCTTTTTTTGGACAGATTCTCAATGGAGGGGAGCGTGGAACCGGTGATGCGTTGGGCAATTTTTCACCACTCTCTGCAATGCCTTCCGGTCGGAGACAGAGCAGTTGCCATACCATACTGTGATGCAGTTGGTAAGGATGCTCTCGATGGTGCAGCGGTAGAAGTTCACCAGGATCTGAGGAGACAGATGGACCTTCTTCAGTCTCCTCAGGAAGAAGAGACGCTGATGAGCCTTCTTGATCAGAGTAGAGGTATTGTGGGTCCAAGAGAGGTCATCGGAGATGTTGACTCCCAGGAACCTGAAGCTAGAAACACGTTCCACCTCCGTCCCGTTAATGTGGATGGGGGTGTGCGTGCCGCCTCTGGACTTAAGTCCGTTTCTACTACTTAAACTATGATAATACCTTACTCGGTTAAAGCAGACAATCAGCAATAACAGACACCAGTTCTCTCTTCCCCCCCTCCTGTGGTCCATGATAATAAGGGTTTACTGTATAGGGAAAGCTTGTATTTCATACATCTCTAGTTATGGAAGCTACAATATATACGGTTGTTTTAAATTATCAATTATATATATTTGATTACACAATGTTACAAATTCCTCAACTCCAGACAATAATCTTGCAAACGTAATAATATCACCTTAAGAAATAAATGTGTTTGAGTGACTGAGATTTTATAGACAATAGACAAAAGGTGCACGAGTGGGCCATTCGGCCCTTCGACCCAGCCAGCACCGTCATTCATTGTGATCATGGCTGATCATCCCCAATCAGCCTTCTCCACATATCCCCTGACTCCGCTATCTTTAAGAGCCCTATCCAACTCTCTCTTGAAAGCCTCCAGAGAATCGGCCTCCACTGCCTTCTGAGGCAGAGAATTCCACAGATTCACAACTCTGTGTGAAAAAGATTTTCCTCACCTCGGTTCTAAATGGCTTACCCCTTATTCTTAAACAGTGGCAACAGATTAACAACATTTCTGACTGCAAACAGTACACCGAAAGGTCTGAATAACAAATAAAGGATTAATTCATCTGATGGTTCTTTTGCACACTGTGAATGTGAAAATCAATTGTTTTCACATAATGCAAGCTGATTTTATATAAAGATAGATTTTTTTGTCCATTATGTTTCCATTTGGACTGCTTGCCCCAACCAGAACCAATCCCGATGAAAAAGTTCCAGTCAAATTAATTTATCTAGTATTTATCTAAGATTTTGAATTGCATTCCTGTTGCTATCATAATCAAAGCAGAGCAAGCAAATTAAAAAAAATACCGAATAGTGAAAGGCCTGGATAGAGTGAATGTGGAGAGGATATTTTCACTAGGGGGAAGAGTCTCGGACCAGAGGGCATAGTCTCCGAATAAAAGGGCATAACTTCAGAATGGAGATGAGGAGTAATATCTTTCGTCAAAGGGTGGTGAATCTGTAGAATTCATTGTCACGGACAGCTATGGAGGACAGGTCATTGGGTATCTTTAAAGCGGATATTGACAGACTCTTGATTAGTAAGGATGACAAAGGTTATGGGCAGAAGACAGGAAAATGGTGTTGAGAAAGAATGATTGAATGGCAGTTGACGCAAGGGACCATATGGCCTAATTCTATTCCTATGATGTATGAACATGAACAAAAATCTTCCTGATCTCTTATGTGCTTACTTACTTGACATATATCATTACTCAGGATATACTGATAGTAAATAATCTTATCAATCTCATGTACAAAAATAAGACATTGCCATACAACTTAACAAGTTCTGCAACATCTGCAATCCTGCAGCATGTTGTCCAACAATACTATCAGAGTTTCTGCCCACATCTGTAGCTGTGACATTGCCTGCAGTACAAGGTCCTTGTCAATTGTACAAAGTTGTCTATAATTTTACTATTTGGTTGATGACTGCATGACTTTAAAGTGCTTTGGCAATTCTACAAATGGTGTATTTGCTCGTGTTCAATTGTTCAATCAAGTGCATGTATTTGTGTTCAAACACAAATCTTGTGTCTTATCTTTCAGGCAAGAAATGCTGCTGGCAGTGAGGAACAATAACCCCAAATGGAGCAGCTTGGAATGGAGCCAACCTCAAATTCAGAATCAAGCTGGATGGTCACATTCTTTTCATTTTCAACTTGGCATGCAACTGAACCAATCGCCTGATTCAGTGAATGTTCTCTCAATCTCTCCTTATTTAAAAAAGTCTTATTAGGCCTTTGATTATAGACAGCTGTTGATGCAGTTTGCAAATAAACACTTCTGTGCAAATAAAATATGATTTTTTGTAACCATAATAATCATGACTTGTTTACTTCATATGGTTTATTTGGTTTTAATTTCAATATTTCCAAACGTGCTGTTCGTTAAAGTATATTTTCATTTCAACTCAAAACTTGTAGACATCTTACCCTTTAACAATGTGATCCAGATAATGCTGCGCTTTTTTTTTTGCCATTTAAAGATCTGAGGAGCAAGATTTTCACAGAAAGTGTGATGGTTATTTGGAACAACATGCCAGAGAAGAAGATAAGGCAGAACAATTGCAATATTTATAATGCATTTGCACAGGTATTTGGATAGGAAAGAGGGATACAGTCTAACGCAAGCAAATATGATTGGCATTGACGAGTTGGGCTGAAGGACCTATTTCTATACTGTACAGCTCTATGCACCAATATAATGTAACACAAACATGTTTTTTGCCATTAAATGACCCCTCTCCTCCAGCTTCCTTCCCCCACACCCTACAATCAGTCTGAAGAGTCCTGATCCAAAACGTCACCAATCCATATTCTCTAGGGATGCTGCCTGACCAACTGAGTAACTCCAGAACTTGATGTCTTTTTGTTTAGTAAACCAGCATCTGCACCAAATGGGAGAGGAAATCAACAGACCAATGGCCAATTCCTGCTTTAATTTTTGATGCCCTCATACTATTATTTAGTTAAAATTGCCAGCCTTTAATTCTATTCGGCTTGCCCAACGTTTAACCCAATTCATTTGAGAAATGTGATTTTCTTGAAACTTAAACATAGGATAAATAGTCAGAACCTATTTCCCTAGGGTTAAAATATCAAACTGGGTCCACATGATTGGCAGATTGGCAGGGCAAAACACATCTAAACTGTCATAGCAAATTAATCTGACAGAACATACATAACTACCAAAAAGCGGATATAATGTTATGGTAATAGGGACAAAGTTTAAAGGAGATGTACGGGGCAATTAAAAAAAACCCACAGAAAGTAGGGGGTTATTTGAAATGCACTGCCAGAGGTCGTATGTAGCTGTGTTTAAGAAGCCTCTAGATAAGCATATGGATATGCAGGGAATGGAAGGATTAGATCACATGCAGGCAGCGGATATTAGTCTAACTTGGCATCATATTTGGCACGGACATTGTGGGCTGAAGGGCCTGTTCTTGTGTTGTTATGTGTATATGTACATATTTAGTCCAAACTGAATGATTGCTCAGTAGGGCTCCCATAAAGCTATTCTGTTGTGCAATATCCTTGAAAAATGCCTGTGTAGTTATTACTCATTTAAAATCAATAGATTATGCATTTCACTAAGTGTATCTGATGTATGTGTTGGGGATCAAATGTTATAGGCTCTGCTGTTGACACATGGCTTCAGTGATAACAGTGCAGGTCAGCAAAAGAGAATTGCATTCAGTTAGTATAAGCATGGTATCCGCAAGTGAAGCTGTAATATAAGGATTTGTGAAAGATATGTTGTGATGTCCTACAATGAAATGCACAATCATTTGAGGTAGTGTCTACTTTAAATATATAGCTTGCCCATTGTACATTGGCACACGACCTGGCATTGGGCTTGGCCTATTTGGTAGTTATGTATATTCTGTCAGATTTAATTTGCTATGAAAGCTTCGCTGTGTTTTGTCCTGGTGTTTTTTAATATACCCCCACCAATCTGCCAATCATGTGGACCCAATAAAATCCCAGTAATGATGTCCAAGTTCCCCTACGATACTCCAAAAGCCACATTGCCTTGGGAATGATGTCATCTCAAGGCCGCTAACTTGGAAATTGCATAAGGACACTGGATGGAATGATTACTTCTGCTCACAAGAGCCCAGGCAAAATTCCTACATAATGTGAAATGAGCCAGAAATGTTCATTATCATGTTTAGCTCCAGAACCAAAACATATATTTTTCAGTTGCATTTTGCTGGAGAAAAAAGAATGACATTATTGAATTGTGAGGAACCACCATGATAGTTCATTGTACCACAAAGTGTAAAAATGAAACTACGAAATATCAACAATTGCATTTCCAAACATACTGTTACAAATATCAACAAACTTCAACCTTCATTGATTTCTGTCCTTTTGATTTCAATTCTGAACACAGACTAGCTATTTATTCAATACTTCCAGACTTCTCTTTAATTGACACATTTTTTTTCAGCATGGTGACAACAACATGTCTCCCCATTGGCATGACTCTGCCTTGCAGTAGTAAACAGCACATACATATTTGTGGATGTATCATTGAAAATATTCCCACCTGCACCAAAACAAATAATGCAGTACAGTAGGTTATATCTTCACTGTTATTGCAGATTGAGCTTCTGTTCCAAATCTACACCCATTTTAAGAATTGACAAATATTAGGCAAATCAGAAGACAGATTGCTCAGCTAAAGCTAATATACTACATTTGTTTCCGAAGAAGGGTCTCGACCCGAAACGTCACACACTAACTATCCCCCCCCGGCACTCACGCTAATTACCCCCCTTGATATTATATTAATATTATTAATTTGCTCCTTTTACCCCATAACCACCCTATCTACTGACGCATAGCCCCCAACTTGCAGTCACATCTAGAGAGAGTGAGGGTAGAGAGTGAGGGCAGAGAGAGAAGGGGCAGAGACAGAGAGAGAGACAGAGACACAGAGAGAGGGGCAAGAGGGATGGGGGTGGAGAGGAGAATAGGTAGGGTGGGTGAGGGGGGAAAGGTGGGGGAGGAGGGAGGGGAGGAGAGAGAGAGAGGGTGAGAGTGAGGGGGAGAGAGAGGGTGTGCTGAGAGGGGGGGTCAGGAGGAGACGGGGGGGGGGGGGGGGTGTGAGAGGGGGGAGGGGGGAGAGAGGGGGGAGAGGGGGAGAGGGGAGGGGGGGAGGGGGGGAGGGAGGGGGAGAGGAGGGAGAGGGGGAGAGATGGAGAGCGAGAGAGGGGGAGAGAGGGGGGAGAGGGGGAGAGAGGGGGGAGAGAGAGGGAGAGACTTTTTACTTAGTGTAAATGGATAGTGCTTTTTTAACTCTTTGGTTTCGAATCAGTGGGTACTCACAGTGAGAGGCTTGTTCCCATGCTGTCTTCTCCCCATACTGGAAACATAGAAAATAGGTGCAGGAGTAGGCTCATTATTTACTTGCACTGCCATTGAGGTGGCCAAAAATAGCCGTTGGTGATCATGCTGATCATTCAAGAACATGATTTAGTAATATATATGGGATTAGTGTAAAAAATACTTATTTTTAACTTCAGCTTCCAATTTCCTATGCAGGAGTAGGCCCCTTCTGCTCTCTTTAGACCACTCTACAGCTGCCCAAAAATGATTCTATAAAATATTTATTATCAACTTCAGCAATTTCCTATATGTGCTCTTTAGACCACTCTACAGCAAGGCCCAAATATCAAATATCTTCAGCACCTTCATCAACTACATTCCTTCTATCGTCAGTAATGGAAATGCTTTATTGCACCATATTCAATTCCATTCCCATCAAATACCCTAAACATCATCATCATGCAGTACATGCACTGTCTGCATCTACAAAACACATCATATTTAATTGCCCAAACTCCTGTGACAGTGACCTCTACCACCAAGAAAGAGAAAAATAGCAAGTATGTGACAACACCACCAATGCAAGTTTCATTCAAAGTTGCACACTGACTTGGAAATATTTCTGTTTTCTGGCATAGCATCACCCTAAGCTGCAGGGCTTTTTGCAATTATAATGATAGAAAATATTGCAATCAAGTCCTCTATGAAACTGATTACAGTTCAGTCAGAAAGTATTCAGACCCCTTCACTTTATCCACATTTTGTTATGTAACAGCCTTATTTTAAAATGGATTTAATTATTTTTATTTTATCATCAATCTACACACAATGCCCCAGAGTGAAGAAGTGAAAACAGGTGTTTAGAATTTTTTGCAAAATAATTAAAAAGAAATAATTGAAATATCACATTTACATGAGTATTCAGACCCTTTGCTATGACACTCACAATTGAGCAAAATTGTCCGTAGACCTCCGAGACACAGATCTGGGAAAGGTATAAAACCATTTCTGCAGCATTGCAGGTCCCGAAGAGCAGAGTGGCCTCCATCATTCTTAAAAGGGAGAACTTTGGAACCACCAGGACTCCTCACAGAGCTCACCACCTGGCCAAACTGAGCAATCAGGGGAGAAGGGCCTTGGTCAGGGAGGTGACCAAGAACCCGATGGTCACTCTGACAGAGCTCCAGGGTTCCTCTGTGGAGATGGGAGAACCTTCCAGAAGGACAACTATATCTGCAGCACTCCACCAATCAGGCCTTTATGGTGGAGTGGCCAGAAGGAAGCCACTTCTCAGAAAAAGGCACATGACAGCCCGCTTGGAGTTTGCCTAAAGGCACCTAAAGGACTCTCAGACCATGAGAAACATTATCTCTGCTCTGATGAAACTAAGATTGAACTCTTTGGACTGAATGCCAAGCATCATGTCTGGAGGAAACCAGGCACCGCTCATCACCTGGCCAATACCATACCTACGGTGAAGCATGGTGGTGGCAGCATCATGCTGTGGGGATGTTTTTCAGTGGCAGGAAACGGGGAAACTAGTCAGGATTGAGACAAAGATGAATGGAGCAAAGTACAGAGAGATTATTGATGAAAACCTGTTCCAGAGTGTTCTTCTGGACCTCAAATTGGGGCGGAGGTTGACTGTGAATGTCCTTGAATGGCCCAGCCAGAGTCAGGACTTGAACCCAATCGAACATCTCCGACGTTCCCCATCCACCTGACAGAGCTTGAGAGTATCTGCAGCGAAGAATGGGAGAAATTACCCAAATACAGGTGTATCAAGCTTGTAGCGTCATACCCAAGTAGACTTGAGGCTGTAATCACTGCCAAAGGTGCCTCAACAAAGTACCGAGTAAAGGGTCTGAATACTTACGTAAATGTGATATTTCAGTTATTTCTTTTTAATTACTTTGCAAAAATTTCTGAACACCTGTTTTTGCTTTTTTGTATTATGGGGTATTGTGTGTAGATTGTTGATTAAAAAAAAAAATTAATTCATTTTAGAATAAGGCTGTAACGTAACAAAATGTGGAAAAAGTGAAGGGGCCTTGAATACTTTCTGAATGCACTATACATTTCTTTACAGAGGTGGCTCAAAATTTCTGCTCATTGTTCAATACTCCACCCAGGTTACTTCATTGGCAAACATCTTTGTTGGAAAATAATGTGAAAGCAGTTGAACTGATATAAATTTAAGATAATTCTCAGAACTATCCTGAAAATCGTACACTGCCGAGGTTTGTGGATTTGGCTGATATGGCTCAATGGTGCTCACATTGGTTTATCATTGTCACATGTACCAAGGTACAGTGAAAATTGTGTTGCATGCTGACCAGTCAAATCATACATAGCAAGCTTACAAAATCATACTTACAAAAAAATAATTTTTGGTGTATTATAAATGCCCCTTTGTATTTTGTATAAAATATTTCAAAGTTATAAAAAGTTACATTTCAATTTCTACCTTAACCATTTGTTCCTAACTTTATGCAACACTGCCTGATGTTTAAATTTAAAGATTGTGGATTTTGCTTCAAGATGCAAATTCTTCATTGTATTTGACCTTTCAGACGCCTTAACATAATTTGCAGGGAAGCCCTTCAATTCAAGCCTGACACCACTGGGATCCCTCATGTTTTTAGTGCGTGCACCTGTGTGCGTGTGCGTGTGTGTGTGTGTATGTGCGCATGTGTGCGTGCGTGCGCCTGTGGTCAGCCAGCATCATTGGTCTACCGGTGACTAAATTCTGGTTTAACACATGGCTTCTATTTTGAGGTTCTGACAGGATCAGGCACAAGACACAACCAGTGTGAGGTCTTCTTCTTTTTCTTAAGCCCTTTGCTCCTCTAGGGAACATAGGCCATTGACAAATGAGGTCTGGATATTAATAATTTTGGAATTCGACTTTTGACAATTTTTGTGCACTGATCATTTGATGGTATCAACAAATTTTAGTGGCCTCTGAAAACCTGTTGACATGATGTTACCTACTCTGAAATTAGCTTCCTTTGAAATCATATATAGAGGGTATTATGGTGGTGATGAGAGAGCTACAATCCTGGAGGTAGCTTATTACGCTTTCCTCATAAGCTAGAACACTTGAGGGAGGTATATATCGAAGAGGGTGGAAATTGGTTACGTATGCCCGTGGCAGTTCTTGGAGAAACCTTGTCATCTGGTCTAGTTCTGTATCCATTCCCAAAGGACTAACTTATCTTGGAAAGGAAAGTCTTGTCTTTTTCGTTTCCATTCAATATTAGCAATTTTTGTCACCCGAGTTTACATTAATAAAAGATATAGTTGATATAAAAGTTAACTGGACGATTCTGCTGTCCTTTATTGCAGAATTAAGAGACTGGTGAAGAATATACAATTAAGATTTAAGTTTTCCGTATAGAAGATGAACCAAATCACTGAATAATTACCTCTCCGCTTAATGCTTGCTGCAAGATATAGAGATGGTACTCACTAGAAACATCTTTCAATAAAGTGTATACTAATAAAATATCTCAATGCTTAATATCAAGAATGAAACAAATCACAATATTTCTACTAATTCATATGCTCAGAGGGACCATTTACAGTGTTTTCAAATGCTTAAAATGTATAACTGATAGAATAGATCAAAAAGGTGAATTAAGCACCCTCAAACATTATGATAAATTGGGCACTCGGGCATAAATGGTACTAGGTTGCATTTAATTTATTGGAGCTTTCAACTAAAAACAATTCAACTCTTGGAGAAGTACAGCTAATATTTTTCTAGTTAATACTTCTGAGCCAAACAACTTGATATCAGTTTAAATAACAATCTAGATATACATAAAGATGTTGTAACTTACACTCTTTACAAAAATGCAGCATGCAAATGAATAAAAACAGAAATATAATTCTAGCTGTCAGTAAATATTCTGGCAAAAATTAATCAACCATTCATCCATTCAGGCTCTTTACACAGCCTTTGTCAAATAGGGAATTCAGCAAGATTTCTTCACTCTTCCAGGCATTCATTTGAATGAATTGGAGAATCCATCAAGCTCTATTTGATTTATTGAAATGTCTCCCGACTCAGCAGTAGAACTTCAGCAAATGAACTAGTATTATCATTCCTCTACCACAAAACCAGCAGCAATTCCAAATTGAACTGTTTTCTGCATCTTCCGAAAAAGCATGTTCTTTTCCAAATGCTGAATTAAACCACTCTCTCCAGCACTAATATTCATTATCACTCTCACTCCCACCACCCACTGCATGGCCACCAACAAAACTATTCAAGCATTTTAGTTTGTCTGAAAAGGAACAAATCGCTATTACCATGATGTGCATGCAAACTTACCTTGGGAACTTTGCATCTGAAATGTGATGTCAAGCAAATACTTTGTATAATTGCTACATGATAGGTAATCAGCACATAAAAAATGTCCAACCATGATCAAATTTGTTCAAGTTCAAACTTGTGCTTGGGATTAATCTTTGGAGATAAGACTAATATATCTTTTCTATTTAGGACAACAAACATGACAAAATTCAATTGCAAGCATGAAAAACAGTGAATTATTGCAAGTAAGATACAGCAAAGAACCCATAAATTGTGATCTAGCATAGCCCTTATTATGTTTTATTTGATAAAAAGTGACAAGGTAAAAAATATTTATGTCAGGCAGTCCTTTAAATTGTCAAGTGTGTATCAGTTGCACAGAACACTGTTTAAACAAGGGTTTTATCCATGGGTACCCTCCATTGAACCCTGCACAGTACATTCATCATGCTATAGCTTCTCTGTTTTCTCATAAAGATACATGACCTTTGCCTATTAAATTTCATTAGTAGGGCACCACACAAGGCTCCTTTTCACATGACAGGATACAATGTAAAACATCCTTGCCTCAAGGATTAGTGGGAAGTATCCTCTCTTCAATCTTTGTCCCTAGGAGGCACTTTTAACACCTGCCAACCCCAGCACTATCATCAGAAAAACATTTAGAGATTCATCTTCAGGCTGGTAATTATCATAGATAATTATTTGTGTGGCTGTATAGATAAAGTTGGTCTAGCATAAAAATCTGGTAGATTTTTCAGTAAACACAAAATATCATTACAGGTTTAACTCTTTCAGCACATTTTTCCTGTTTACTATTTGACTTCTGTTGAAATATATGAATTTCATCACAAAAATCTGCTCACTTCCATTGACTATAATAATTTAGTGATGGCAGGGAATAAAGTAGCAAGGGAATTAAGAAGTTAGATTGAAAAAGAGTTTTGTTTTAATTTTCATTTCAATTAATGGCGTAATGAAAAGTCTATTTGTAAACCCTTGTATTTTTCAAGCGAAGTCTAATGCCTCCCAGCAACTCATTTATTACAGAACTGATTGCTTCAGAGGAAGATTTCAGAAGTAAAGATACTTAACTTGAAATGAAACAAAACTATTTACATCATATGCATTTGGTGTGAATAGGAGAAAATGCTTGTAAAAAAATCTTGGAGTACTAGTGCTTAATTGACTGTTATATAAACAGGTATTAAAGAAATTCTAAGAAAGTAATTGCTACAGAAAGTAACAACTTTAAAATACACTAACATAACTGGACAAGTCTGTCTTAAGTAATAAATACTATGGGCATCTGCTTTATTGGAAATTCAAATGTAAAGTTGCAAAAATGAATGGAGAAAACGATAATGCATTTTATTATTCAGTAAACACAATAAGCTTTCTTTAAAATATACAGTGAAAGATTAAAATCTAAATTAATAATAGAAGACGAGAAAAAAATCGTAACAGGTCAAAATGCAGGTTGAAGAAAGAAGCACAATTAAAGCTCCATACAGACATCTTTGATCAGAACTGGGAAAAGCCAGAGATGTAACAAATCGTATTGAGTACATCGGCATAGATTGGAAGTCAGTGAGAAATTAGGAATACAAGATGATGGTACAAGGTTAAACAAGTGTAAACCCCAAAGAGACAAATTTGGAGTTCATGTAAATCACAAAAACAGCATCATTATCAACAGCTCTGTCTGGAACAAAATACGTGATTTGATCTGAAATTGTTGAATTAAATGTAGTCTGGGAGACTTAATTGTGCATAATTGAAAGAAGGGATGCTGCTCCTCAAGTTTTTATTGAGCTACAATGGAACAAGCTAATAGCAGAGAGGCTAGAGGAGACACAAGGCTATAACTTTAATGACAGGAAAACAGTAGTATCAGATGACACTTAAGGATAAGATGCAGGTGTTTTGCAACCAAGTGGCCAATGTTTAAATGTTCTTCAAAACTGAGGAAATAAAATCCTGATACGATAGTGGGAATTGCGAACAAATCAGAAGCTTAATAGTAACATCGCCTTATTTTCTCTTAGGTTTTATATTCACTTATATTAATTGTAACAGCACAATTTGTTTTCTCTTCATGAAAAATATTTATCTATATTCTCCTAAATATTATCAAATTTAAATGTTTCTTCAGCCACCATGATATATTTGACTTTCAAAATCATATGCTTAGCATTCAGTTGCTGTTTTAGTCAGGTAAAACATGTGAGCTGTGAAGAAACAGCTGGTGTGGAACTGAAACCAGCTAAGTACATTATGACAGCAAGGAGGATCCTGCAGACACGTGTTACATTTACACTTCAACTGTACACTCAGTGCACTGTGAAAACCCTATTACTGCCAAAACATGGTAACAGCAAATCAAAAACTGCAGAAGCTGGTCATCTGAAATAAAAACAGAAAATACTGCAAATACTCGGCATCTGTGTTGAGTTAATGTTTCAGGTTGAAACTCCTTTATCAGAAGACTTTGTCTATGGCGTAGCTGGTAGTGCTGCCGTCTCACTACACCACAAATCCCGGTTCGGTCCCAACCTTCTGGTGCTCACTATAGGGGGGAGTTTACACGTTCTCCATAACCGCGTGGGTTTCCTTCGGGTGCCCTAGTTTCATCCCACATCCCAAAGATGTGCAGGTTGGTAGGTTGGGTTTGTTTGGCCTCTGTAAATTGCCCCTTGTGTATGTGGAGTCGATGGGAAAGTGGGATAACGTAGAACTAGAGTGAACTGGTGATCAATGGTTGGCATGCACTCAATGGACCAAAGAGTCTGTTTCTGTGCTATTTAGTTCCATGTTTTTATGACCTTTTGAAATCTATCTCGAAGGTTGAGGGAACTGTTTGGCAACTCTCCTGGCTCCATTGTATAACAGAAGTTCTTTCTGATCCTCCCTCCTTTGAGAAGCCTCAGAAAGCTTAGAGCACTGAATCTTTCAATCAATCAATCACAATTCTGTGTTTTCCCCCACAGATGCTGAGTGTTTCTACAACTTTAGTAAGATTTCTGAAGCTTCTTAATGAAGTGAGGTTCGGAGAGTGCTTTTGTTTTGCAAGGAAGCTACAGGTATGAGAATTGCCAAATTGAACCATTGAGAAAGATATTAAAAGGTCAGAAAATCATTGAACTGGAGAGCACAGAAACAGGCCCTTCAACCCAAATCATCCATGCAGACTGAGCTACCCCTTTTTCTCTGCATTTGGCCCATCGCCAAATCATTTCTATTCTCATACCTGCCCAAGTGTAAATGTCCCAGTTGTACCCTTCTCTGTCACTTCCTCTGACAACTCGTTCCATAAACATACCACCATCTATGTGAAAAAGTTGTCCCCAAGTCGATTTTAAATTTTTCCCCTCACCTTAACCAATGCTCTGCTCTCTAATTTTAGACTAATTTACCCTCGGGGAAAAAGACAGTAGTTTTTTAAATTTATCTTATATATTATCATATATAAAATCTCATGATTTTATAAACCTCTTTAAAGGCCAATCCTCAGCCTCCTAGATTCCAATGGAAGGCCCAGCCTATCCAGACTCCACTGAAATCCTTCAGACCAGTAAGGTATTTGGATTAATTTCCAGTACTTTTTGTATACAAGTAATGCTTTGTAAAACAAGTAGTGAACAAAAGAAAAATAAAGAATGCAAAGGAGGCAGAAATTACCAAATTAGAAAAATTGTCCAAATCCATTACACAGAGGGGTGTGTGTGTGGGGAAGGGGGGGGGGGGGGTGTTGGGGAGGGGGGTTTTGGGGGAAGGGGGGGGGGTGGTGGTGTGGGGGGAGGGGATGGGGTGGGGGAAGGTGGGGTGTGGGAAGAGGGCGGTGGTCGCTGCAGACACACCTCGCACTCTGCTCACTTCAGCCTTCGGCCTCATGCAGCAGGTCCCAGTCCCAGTCCCACTACGACTTCACTCAGAGGCTTCCTGTTCAATTTAACACGCAGCTCACAGACTCAGCCCCGCCTCCGGGGTTTTATTCTCCACGGGCACCAGAAGGGGCGTTACCTTCATGGTGACTGACAGGTGAGAAGACCAATCTGCTGATCTCACGGTTTTTTTAAACCTTCATAACTTTTCTAGTATTTCACCAATCGGAACAAAACCTGGTGTGCTTGGAGTACAGGAGAACGGTGAGTAAGATGGCAAAAAATCCTAGCGATATAGATTTCGTTCCAGCTTGCGTTTTAAATTCAAAAAAACGCAAGCCGGAAGTGGTCAAGATGAGAGGTTTAGTAATAGTATAGATAGATAATCCTTACTGTTGATAATTTTCCTTCAAGCCTTTGATCTTCAAATTTAGATAACGGATTTGAAAACATTGAATAATTCATTAATGCAATTTACTATTTCATAGTTGCTACCAAAAATGTGATACATAACTCCCACAAGATGTAAGCAAATATTCTCTGAAACTCCATAGAAATCTATGATTTTAATTAATTCTTCAAAAAAATCCCATCAGATTTATCAAGCACAGTCTATAGAAACATAGAAAATAGGTGCGGGAGTAGGCCATTCAGCCCTTCGAGCCTTCGAGCCATTCAATATGATCATGGCTGATCATCCAACTCAGTATCCTGTACCTGCCTTCTCCCCATACCCCCTGATTCCTTTCGCCACAAGGGCCACATCTAACTCCCTCTTAAATATAGCCAATGAACTGGCCTCAACTACCTTCTGTGGCAGAGAGTTCCAGAGATTCACCACACTCTCTGTGTGAAAAATGTTTTTCTCATCTCGGTCCTAAAAGACTTCCCCTTTATCTTTAAACTGTGACCCCTTGTCCTGGACTTCCCCAACATCGGGAACAATCTTCCTGCAGCTAGCCTGTCCAACCCCTTAAGAATTTTGTAAGTTTCTATAAGATCCCCCCTCAATCTTCTAAATTCCAGCGAGTACAAGCCAAGTCTATCCAGTCTTTCTTCATATGAAAGTCCTGACATCCCAGGATCAGTCTGGTGAACCTTCAGAATCCTTCAGAAATCCTGTTGGCTTCCTCAGACCAGCTGAACATTTTCTAGATATTCAGTGATCCAATCCTTAATTATAGAATCTAGCTACTTCCCAATAACAAACGCAAGGCACTAATTCCCTGGTTTCCCACTGTCGACTTACTTCAATAATGCGATGGAAAGCATCATTTTCTAAATTGAATAAATGTTTCACAAGTCAAGAAAACATTGGCCTATTACCATGAAAGCACTGCAATGCTATATTCCATCTATCATTAACATTATAGAGATTTGCACTCTTAATCATCATTATTTTCTGCATTAACATTATTTTGTTTTTAACATTTGGCAAGTCCCTGTCCTTTATACCCATTATCTTGGAATATCTGGCATCTGACTTCTTATAAATAATGACATCAATAAATTATTCAACATCCACTATTTCTTTATTTTTATTTACAGTATTACCAATAGAGTGTATTAGTTTTCAAGTATGTAGAGTGATTTTTGATAATGTGAGGTCTACATGACATAGAACAAAATCTCATATGCCTCTTTCTATGCACCATTTCTGTACTTTCTACAACTGCTCTTTTCAGCTTTTGTTGCTCTCCAGTAATATATTTGTTCAGTTTACTTTCTCATTATTTTGCTCAGTTTCACTTAAAGCTAGAATCCTGGTGATTGATCTGCATTTCTTCCTTTCAAACATTATTTTTGATCATGTTATAATCATTATTAGACTAATGTCATGTATCACCAGGCTGCAAGCTAAATCTAGTTGACTATTCTTTGTTATATCATCTCAGAATAAGAGGAGGAAGGTATACGATACGATATAACTTTATTTGACCAATTTCCCTCCGGGGATGAATAAAGTTCTATCGATCACATTACCTTCCTCCTCTTATTCTGAGATGCAATAGTGCATTAAATATTTTTGAACTAACTCAAGATATAAATTAACCTTCAGACATACGAGGTCTGTTTATCATAATCGATGTGGAAGTTAAAACTCTCACCGACACACTTTTGCTTTGCTACATGCTTGATTAATCTCTGCATTTATTCCTTCAACTATTTACAGCGATGGAACGTAGGCAGAGATCCTCCACATGTTCAACATTTTTTACATTGTAATTTTAACCATTAGATCTCTGCTGCCTGCTTACCTTTCATTGTAACTGTGTAGACCTCAATTTTTAATAAAATAATTAAGAGGTGTCTCCAAAAAAATGCATCTTGTCACTCTTTCCTATAGGTTTTTTTTAAGTCCAACACAATGACTGAATTTCAATATCTCTAACCCATTTAGTATTATCCCTCAACATGGCAGTACATAGAATTATTTTAGCAACAAGGCCCTCTTTGTCCCTCTAAATAGTAAACCCCATGTATTTGCTAAACTTACTTCCTCGTCCCCATTGCACAATTTCTTACATTGAGGAAATGGCCACATCATTTTGTTAGGCTTCTCAGTTTTTGAGGCATGAACCTCAGAAGGCCTTTGTCCTTAACCGAGCTGGTAGAAAGTATACTGTATTAATTGAAGCTAACTTAGAAGCTGGTTCTCTCTAATTATTTTTTTTCTTGGTCTATATACTATCAAACAAACTAACCCACTGATATCCTGCATCTCCTTACAAACTCTGAGGCAATCTGCCCAAATACTCTTCCTCATTACTTAAATGTCAAAATGTATTAGCCTCTGCATCGATAACTTTGAGCTATAGAAATTACGCCCATTTATGTGCTTGGGCCAGGCTACTTTATTAGACGAAGTGCTTCGAGAGGTTGGTCCTCCAGCACATCAAGGTCTATCTACCACCACACCTCGACCTCCACCAATTCGCCTATCGCCAAAACAGATCCACAGAAGACGCCATCACCGTAGCTCTCCACTCTGTGCTGAGCCATCTGGAGCAGGGGCAGAGCTACGTCCGGATGCTCTTTGTGGATTTTAGTTCAGCCTTTAATACAATCTATCCGGACATTCTCATAGGTAAACTGGTCACTCTCGGCCTCCCCACTGTCACATGTGCCTGGATAAAGGATTTCCTCACCAACCGGCCCCAGACTGTGAGACTCGGCCCCCACCTCTCCTCCACTCGCAGGTTGAGTACCGGTTCCCCACAGGGCTGTGTGCTAAGCCCCCTCTTATACTGTCTCTACACCTACGACTGTAGTCCGGCCCACAACAACAACCGCATCGTCAAATTTGCTGACGACACTACTGTGGTCGGACTTACTTCGAAGGGAGACGAGGCAGCCTACAGAGAGGAAGTCCTGAAGTTGACAACCTGGTGCTCAGAAAACAATCTGGCTCTGAACACCAGGAAAACAAAAGAGCTCATTGTCGACTTCAGGAGGCACAGCACCGACTTAGCCCCCCTACACATCAACGGCGAGTGTGTGGAGAGGGTCAACACCTTCCGGTTTCTCGGTGTCCATATCGCTGCTGACATCTCCTGGACGGACAACACGACAGCGGTCATCAAGAAGGCTCAGCAGCGGCTGCACTTCCTGAGGGTCCTCAGGAAGCACAACCTGGACTCTAACCTGCTGCTGACCTTCTACCGCTCGTCCATCGAGAGCCTGCTGACATACTGCATTACAGCATGGTATGGCAGCTGCACCATGGCAGACAGGGAGAGGCTTCAGAGGGTAACCAGGACAGCGCAGAGGATCATTGGCTGCCCTCTCCCCTCCCTGATGGACATCTACACCTCCCGCTGCCTTAGCAGGGCAAAGAAGATCATCAAAGACAGCTCCCACCCTGCGTTTGGACTGTTCGACCTGCTGCCCTCTGGAAGGCGCTATAGGTGCATCAAATCCAGGACAAACAGACTCAGGAATAGTTGCTTTCCGAGAATTATATCTACCATAAATTCAAATTCACACATGCACTGACTACACCGCCCAACACGGACTTCCATCTGTATATATGTATATATGATATATGTATATATGTCCCCCCCCCCATCTCCCTTCTGTTTTTTGTTTTTTTTCTGTTTCTTGTTTTTTGTGCTAAATTGTATGTATGCACTGAGTACGAGCAGCTTTCAGTTTCACTGTACATGTATAGTGACAATAAATGGCATATATCTATATCAGGGAAGAGATAATCTGTTTGCCACATTGATTCCTGGTATGGATAGTTTGTCCTTCAAGGAGAGAATAATACTAAGCTGACATTCTCTAAAGTTCAGCAGAATGAGTGGTCTCCCTGAAACATACAAAATTCAGCAATTTGTAATTAAGATAAAAATAAATTTATTTGCACAAATGATAGAAAATTACTGGACTTCTTTATCCAATTGGGCTGTGGATGCAAAGTTGTCAAATATTTTAAGACATATTAATTGAAATATTTGTGGATATTAATGGAAGGATAAAGTCAGTACAGGAACATGATGCTGAAGTCAAAGATCATGACAATGAATGTTGCCAGAGGCATGAAGGGTGAGGCAGGAGGTGGGGCACATATATTGCCTACTGCTTCTATTTCTTCTTAGAGGAAAGGAAGAAAAGATAGGGAGATAATGTCTATCCAAAGCTGCTTGTTACATATTTTTAATGGGTTGCATGGGTATGCAAGCTTTCACAATGAGATGCCAATTAACTCAGCTAGCTCAGATACGCTTACCAGTTTCAAAGCTGCATTTACCGAGGAAAATCCAGAAACTGATTACCCCTTGATAGATGAGGTTCAAGCCTTAAAAAATTAAAGCCCAAAAAAATGTGGCCATTTCCTCAATTCAAATGACAAGTTTGTGCAAGCACTAGACAAAATGCTAACATTAATAATGTAGACTTTCTTCAGTTCACTGCCTACAAAAGCTTAATAACCTGCATCTAACCAAAGATTCAAATGCTAAATTATTCATAGGAATTTCTATTTTCTTGAAATCTAAGATCACAAGTTCATTTATATTTGGCCAATAGGTGATTTTGAATTATTGAACCAAACCTTCATTTCCATGATTTAAATAATAAATTAATCTTATTGCATGATTAATGTCCAATCATTGCTAACCAGTGGCTAATATGGATTAAGAAACAACTGAATTTCACAGCTTTCTGTCTAACCTTTGACGATTGGCAATTTCAGAACATTCCAGAGTACCTCCTATGGCCACTGATGGAAGACTAAATGTTAGTGGCTCAGATCATTTGATGACTAACAAATGCCCACGTTCATTAGATCCTTGCCCTTGGACTACCGTTTCTTTCAATGCGCAGGATTCAGTGGTCTACTGTGTTGAGCTGCTCTGTGAGGCCCCTTTCAACTCATGGGCCTTCCAACATTAAATGGCCATCTCTGCCTTGAACAGTCTTGACAGGTAATGAAGACCCAACATAATATTCACCCACTGTCTAAGGTAATGGTTACCATTTCTTTATCAATCAAATGATGGCTGAAATGTGTGTCTTCTTATTTTATGCTCTTTTATATATATATTTGTACATGCTTGGCTAGAGAGAAGTAGAAATGCCTTAAATAATTGCAGAGACTGCCATTAACTCCCAGTTAAGACATACTTCTGCAATCGAGACACAGGCTAAAGCTTGTAAACTGAATTTGCAAGATAGAAAATTGCACAAGTGAGTGGGGTAGGGCTTTTATGTCAGTTGACACAACTAAGCAATGCCTAATGGTCTCTGCACACTTGCATGTCTACATATGGGGAGAATGCACTATAAATTATGACATTTAAAATAAACTCATTTTGCATAGTGCTTTGCCATGCAGCCAATAACTTTAACAGCCTACAGTATGCTAGTCCCTTTCGTGATCTTCATAATACTTGCTCGTTAATTTGTTTTCAGAGCTAAATTTATGTATGTTACACATCAGAAGAGAATTTTTATTATTTCACAAACCAAGTGCAATTTCTAAAAGAAATACGCAATGAAATCAATTTTATGCTGTGGTTGTTGCAATCTTAGGCATCAGATACATTAGCAGAATTCCAAAATAAAACTTAGGATGAGAAAGGATATACAAGGTTTATGGTAAGACCTGCGCCACCACCTTCTTCCAATAAATATTGAGATGACAAGCAAAACTTGATAGCTTGCTGTATACACAAAATTGCAACTGGTAAAAGTAACATCAGTAAGCAATGTTGCAACACCACAAGATAAATAAGTATACACTGGAAAGCAGTTGAACATTTATAATTTGATTAATTTTATTAATTACATTTATTTTCAAATATAGGGTTGCAAAGTATAAGTACATCTTGACATGGAATGTCATTTCATATTGATCAGCAGTAAAATAATAAAGATTATTTGCCCCTTATTTTCCCCAAATGGAGCAGCTTTCAATTATCGCCTTGGAAGGGAGAATGGCAAACTTATCGTAAGTTTAACAAGAAAGCAAGACTATAAGAAACTGTAGTGAAAAGTACATAATAAGGTCCTTTGATCCATTCTGAAAATCAAAAAATCATCTGGTTCTATGCCTTGTCCATTTCCTGCCCAATCCGCTTTATTTTTTAATGGGTCATTTTTGGGATCTGAACATGACTGGTAAGGTATTTATTATCCATACCAACTACATTTGTGAACATGGTAATGAGCTGCCCATGAAGTTACTCACACAGTGCTATTTAGTAGGTTTCAAGATTGAGATTCATGAATAATGAAGGTTAGGTAATACATCCAAATCAGTAATATGTGCGACCCTGGGGGGAGTCTGCGGATGATGGTTTCTAACACCTACTTCCATTGTCATTCGTGGTGGTAGAGTTTGCGAATTTGGAAGTCACCACTGGAGTAGCCTGGTCAAATACATGCAGTGTATTTTGCACACACAGAAAGTTAGGTTCGCGGGGTTTCCCCTTCAGCTTCTTGGGATTTATAAGAGCTGCAGTCTTCCAAGTAAGTAGAACGACGTAAAACAATAAAAAGAAAGCCTCCGACAATGGACAACTCAGCAATGATAATGCCATTGAATGTCAAGAAATGGTCAAACTCTCGTGTTCAAGTTCATTATTGCAACATTTATGACATGACTGTTGCTGGCCACGTATATCTGTTTGTAAATAAATATTGTTTAAGTATTGCTATATACAAGCATGCATTGATTCATTTGCGAGGATTTGCAAATAGTATTAAAGTGTTGTCAGCACAATGCCCATTGATCAGTTTTACCAGGGCTCCTTGGATCAAATGCTGCCTTGATGTCAAGCGCAGTCATTCCCATTCACCTCTGGAATTCAGATTTTTGGTCCATGTTTGGACCAAGGCTGGAATGAAGCCAGGAGTCCAAGTACTCCATTAAGAACCCAAGCTGAACAAGTTAACGATTAACTCAGCATGCGGGACCAAGACCAACGAGGGACCATTGAGGACTAAAGGGAATAGTTTGTAACTTTGGCAACGCCCTATATGTGGAGACCCTTTGCATCCGTGGGTATGCAAAACAAAGAATCTCACTGTGACATGTCACATGTGATAATAAAGTATAATTGTCATTCATGATGGATAATTTGGACGCACGACAAATAACTCCTTTCATCATTTTGCTGATGATTGAGAGCAATGATTGGTCAGATTGTATTTGTCCTGTTTTCTGAGCACAGATTAGAACGCTGCGATTTTTCATATTGTCAGTTAGATGCCAATGTTGTAACTGTACTACCTTAGCATGCAAAAATCTATAATTGGCTGCCTTGTATATACTCAATGACTGAGCACTGAAATCTGCATAGATTTACAATTGCGCATATAAAAGAATCCTCAACTCAGTCTTAAATTATGAATCTCTTAACCCAAGCCAATGACTCAAGTTTCTTCACCGTCCAGCTGAAGGAACAAGCTTCTCAGGTTCCACCTTGTCACTCTTCCAACCTCCAGTGCGTGCAGATCAGCCTTGGTCAGTTTCTCTTCAAAGGACATCTCCTCCATCCCTTTATTGTGTTCGACATAATTTTCCTTTCATCTCTTCCCTTTCCACCGTCCAGGGACCCAAAACAGCCTTTCCAGGTGAAGCAGAGATTCACTTGCATTAGTAGTACAGTGCATTTGGTATTCGACCCCCGACGCATGTGGCAAGGCATCCAGGCCATCACGGACTACAGACCCTCCAACATCACCCCCACATCCAGCGACGCCTCCTTCCTTGAGGAACTGAATCACTTCTATGGCCGCTTCGACAGGGACAATCTAGAGACAGCCATCAAGGCTGTGCTACCTGCCGATCACCAACCCCTCACATTCACCCCCTACGACGTGTACGTGGCACTGAGTAGGACTAATGCACGTAAGGCTGCTGGCCCTGACGGCATCCCCGGGCGCGTGCTCAGTGCCTGTGCTGCGCAGCTGACAGACGTCTGGACTGACATCTTCAACCTGTCACTTGCCCAAGCAGTTGTCCCCACTTGCCTTAAAGCACCTCCATCGTGCCAGTGCCAAAACACTCCACTGCGGCAAGCCTCAACGACTTCCGCCCAGTTGCACTTACCCCCATCATCACCAAGTGCTTCGAGAGGCTGGTCCTGGCACACCTCAAAAGCTGCCTACCCCCCACACTGGATCCCTATCAGTTTGCCTATCGCAAGAACAGGAGTACGGAGGATGCCATCTCAACGGCACTTCACTCCGCCCTCTCCCACCTTGACAACAGAGACACTTATGTAAGAATGCTGTTCATCGATTACAGCTCAGCATTCAACACCATTATTCCATCAAAACTGATCACCAAACTCGGTAACCTGGGCATCGACCCCTCCCTCTGCAACTGGATACTGGACTTTCTAACCAACAGACCCCAGTCTGTGAGGTTAGACAAGCACACCTCTTCAACCCTCACCCTGAACACTGGCGTTCCTCAGGGCTGTGTGCTGAGCCCCCTCCTCTACTCCCTCTTCACCTATGACTGCACACCTGTACATGGTACTAACACCATCATCAAGTATGCAGATGATACAACGGTGATTGGCCTCATCAGCAACAACGATGAGCTGGCCTACAGGGAGGAGGTCCAGCACTTAGCAGCATGGTGCGCTGACAACAACCTGGCCCTTAACTCCAAGAAGACCAAGGAGCTCATTGTAGACTTCAGGAAGTCCAGAGGCGGCACGCACACCCCCATCCACATTAACGGGACGGAGGTGGAACGTGTTTCTAGCTTCAGGTTCCTGGGAGTCAACATCTCCGATGACCTCTCTTGGACCCACAATACCTCTACTCTGATCAAGAAGGCTCATCAGCGTCTCTTCTTCCTGAGAAGACTGAAGAAGGTCCATCTGTCTCCTCAGATCCTGGTGAACTTCTACCGCTGCACCATCGAGAGCATCCTTACCAACTGCATCACAGTATGGTATGGCAACTGCTCTGTCTCCGACCGGAAGGCATTGCAGAGGGTGGTGAAAATTGCCCAACGCATCACCGGTTCCACGCTCCCCTCCATTGAGTCTGTCCAGAGCAAGCGCTGTCTGCGGAGGGCGCTCAGCATCGCCAAGGACTGCTCTCACCCCAACCATGGACTGTTTACCCTCCTACCATCCGGGAGGCGCTACAGGTCTCTCCGTTGCCGAACCAGCAGGTCGAGGAACAGCTTCTTTCCGGCCGCTGTCACTCTACTAAACAACGTACCTCAGTGACTGCCAATCACCCCCCCCCCCCCGGACACTTATTATTTTTTTTTTAAATTCAAATCGTTTGCTATGTCGCTCTTCAAGGGAGATGCTAAATGCATTTCGTTGTCTCTGTACTGTACACTGACAATGACAATTAAAATTGAATCTGAATCTGAATCTGAATCGGATTCACCCTGCAGCCATCCCTTCAGTGGAGAAACCGAATGCAGATTTTACTTGATCAATATGTGGAACACATACGCTCAGCACAGTTCAGAGAAGTGGCCTGAGCTTTTGATTTCTCACTCATTATCTCACTCCCACACTTAATGTTTCTGTCTATGGCCTCCTGCGTTTTAATGATGAGGGCCAGTACAAATTTGAAAAAAAACACCTCACCTTCCATCTGGATATTTTACAGTCTGCAGGATTCAAGATCAACATAGAAACAGAAGCATAGAAAATAGGTGCAGGAGTAGGCCATTAGACCCTTCGAGCCAGCAGCACCATTCAATATGATCATGGCTGATCATCCAGAATCAGTTCCTGCTTTCTCCCCATATCCCTTGATTCAGTTAGCCCCAAGATCTATATCCAACTCTATCTTGAATAAAATTCTCTGACTTTAGATAACTCGCTCTTTCTTTTAGTATATATATCAGAACCGGCTGGTTCTGTCAATCACTGTTATTTCGGATCATTTTTCCCCCCTTTTCGTTCCTTTTGTAATCTGACGTGCTGGACATGTCTCATAACCTTATTATTGGCAACACATTACACAGACAAAGCAGTATAATCTGACCTTAAATACTCCTTAACTGTCACATTGGGTCATCTAACCCTATTAAAGACATTTCCTTTTTCAACCTATCCTAGCTACTTTGTTATATATAATCAATTCTTTTTTTTTCTTTTTCCTTATCTGAAGAAGGATTTCAGACCTGAAATATTAACTGTGTCTCTTTCCACAGAGGTTGCCTAAGTTACCAATATATTATGTTCAGGGTTCCGGTGCCAATATATATATTTTGATTTCCCCCTGTCAATACTGACATTTCATAAGTCTCTACCTTATGTAACAATTCTTTTTGCAGTACTATTTAAATAAAGCTAAACTACATCTATCAGTACCCATTATCTAACCTACATTATATCCTCAAGAATTAGTTAAATTTGTCAAACATACTAAATTAAAGTTTCGACCGAAAAAAATACATGGATTCTGGATTCTTTTAATTTTCTAAATGCCCTGTTATTGATGGATTCCCACATTTTCCTACAGCAAATTTACAGGACAATAATTCCTGAGGTTTTTTTTTTTCCCTCATTCTTTCCGTAATGAGCAGAGTTAATATTCCAGGTTACTTTGCAGCATTTCCTGATCACTCATCCAGAGGAAGATTAGTCTGATCTTGTAATTCAAATCAGTGCTTGTTTTAGAATAATCTAATTTTGCACATACTGGTGTGAAGCCTCAGGTGCCATGGGAATTAAATCAGAAATTAGAAGAATAAGCATGACAAGTAAGCCAGAGGACTAAGACTTGTAAATAAATGAGTTGGAAAAGCAAACAAGTATACATGTATCAAGAGGTATGGTGTTGAGGATTAGGAAGTGGTTTAAACATAATTACTTTCAAGAGAGATGGGTTAGAATAAGTATCATTTTTTACTAATTCTCCCAAAATTTAATACTTTTTAATATATTCTGCAATATTTCAGTACCTTATCTGATCAGTTATCAAAATGCTTAAATGGAAAGAAAATTCTTCCTTGATTCACAGATTGGATCAAAATACAAATGACATGAACTTATTCATAATATTAAATACCAAAACTGAAGAAAATTAACACGTGATTTTGTTTACATAGCATGCTTTGTAAATAGCTTTTATTGGGCAGAAACTTTAAGTTGCCAACAGAAAAATGAAGCTATGTTTTGATATAAATGAAGGCTTAAACTCTTAACTTTATTTACAACTGTAGAAAAGACAATTATGAGAAAAATAATAGAGGATCACACTTTCCGTAATACTTAACTGAATGCCTGCACAGTGGCATGCTAAAGTGGGCAAATTGTAACGTAGAACTCAAGATGAATAATTCATGAATAAACAGCATTAAGGAACATTAATGCTGTAATTCTTATCTAACCACATTCAACTAAACAATTATTTTACAACATTTTGTAGACGAGCAAATCAATGTACAGTAAACCCTCATCATAACAAACCATAGGCCAGGAGGGGGGGGGGGGGGGGGGGGGGGGGGGGGGGGCGTGTTCGTTACTGCCGATTGTCCAATCTAACAGAGCAATGTATTATCATTGTAGGTAGTTGAAACAAAGACCTACAGATGATAGTTAATACACAAAAAGACAAAGTGCTAGAGTAACTCAGGGGGTCACGAGAATTTCTGCGGCATCGCTGGAGAACATGGATAGATGATGTTGGGGCCCTTCCGAGTGATTCAGTCTCCAGAGTTACTACAGCACCCGTGTCCACATGAGGCAGGAAATGGTGTTGGACTGATGGGACTGAAGGCTGATAAATCCCCAGGGCCTGATGGTCTGCATCCCAGGGTACTTAAGGAAGTGGCTAGAAATTGGTGTTCATTTTCCAGTTCTATAGATTCAGGATCAGTTCCTGTGGATTGGAGGGTAGCTAATGTTATCCCACTTTTTAAGAAAGGTGGTGGAGAGAAAACAGGGAATTATAGACCAGTTAGCCTGGAATCGGTGGTGGGGAAGATTCTGGAGTCAATCATAAAAGATGAAATAGCGACACATTTGGATAGCAGTAAAAGAATCGGTCCGAGTCAGAATGGATTTACGAAGGGGAAATCATGCTTGATTAATCTTCTGGAATATTTTGAGGATGTAACTAGGAAAATGGGCAACGGAGAGCCAATGGATGTAGTGTACCTGGACTTTCAGAAAGCATTTGATATGGTCCCACATAGGAGATTAGTGGGCAAAATTAGGGTACATAGTTTTGGGGGTAGAGTGCTGACATGGATAGAAAATTGGTTGGCAGACAGGAAACAAAGAGTAGAGATTAATGGGTCCCTTTCAGAATGGAAGGCAGTGACTAGTGGGGTACCGCAAGGCTCGGTGCTGGGACTGCAGCTATTTACAATATACATCAATGATTTAGATGAAGGGATTCAAAGTCACATTAGCAAATTTGTAGATGGCACAAAGCTGGGTGGCAATGTGAGCTGTGAGGATGCTATGAGAATGCAGGGTGACTTAGACAGGTTGGGTGAATGGGCAGATGGATGGCAATTGCAGTTTAATGTGGATAAATATGAGGTTATCCACTTTGGTAGCAAAAACAGGGAGGCAGATTATTATCTAAATGGTGTCAAGTTGGGAAAAGGGGAAGTACAACTGAATCTGGGGGTCCTTGTTCATCGGTCTATGAAAGTAAGTATGCAGGTACAGCAGGCAGTGAAGAAAGCAAATGGCATGTTGGCCTTCATAACAAGAGGAGTTGAGCATAGGAGCAAAGAGGTCCTTCTGCAATTGTACAGGACCCTAGTGAAACCACACCTGGAGTATTGTGTGCAGTTTTGGTCCCTGAAATTTGAGGAAGGACATTCGTGCTATTGAGGGAGTGCAGCGTAGGTCCACAAGGTTAATTCCCGGATTGGCGGGACTGTCAGTTGCTGAGAGAATGGAGTGGTTAGGCTTGTATACTCTGGAATTTAGAAGGATGAGAGGGCAATTTATTCAGATTATTAAGGGTTTGGACACGCTAGAGGCTGGAAACATGTTCCTGATGTTGGGGGAGTCCAGAACCAGGGGCCACATTTTAAGAATAAGGGGTAAGCCATTTAGAAGGAGATGAGGAAACACTTTATCGATACACAGAGTGATAAGTGTGGAATTCTCTGCCTCAGAGGGCAGTGGAGGCCGGTTCTCCGGATACTTTCAAGAGAGAGCTTGATAGGGCTCTTAAAGACAGCGGAATCAGGGGACATGGGGAGAAAGCAGGGACGGGGTACTGATTGTGGATGATCGGCCATGATCACATTGAATGGCAGTGCTGGCTCGAAGGGCCGAATGGCCTACCCCTGCACCTATTGTCTATTGTTTATTGTGTCATTTCACGTTAAGACTAGGCACCGATGCCTCTGTTCTGCACCAGCAGGCTCCTCCCCATCAGCTCCCCGACCATTTGGTCGATGCAGTCCCCTTATTCCGCCGTCAACAACAAGACACACAAAGCCACCAGCGGGCCCCACCATTTCCCCCTGTTCCTCGCAGCCGTCAACACCCTCCAAGGTGAAGTCGGTGACTCTAGGGGAGAAAGAGTTTGCTGCGCAGAAGGGGGAAAGGAGAGGCTGAGTGGACAGAGCAATGGGAGAAAGATGAGGCTGCTGCAGTGGAGCAGGCAAAACAAAAGGGCCTGAAGCAGTAGCACCCGGTGAGAGTGGAGGGAGCCCCACGGTGACTGAGCACATCCCACCAGCGCCAGCAGCCTGAAGAAAGCGCAGCCCCCAGGGCCTACAATGTGAGTCACAACAGCCATGACAACCGTGCGGTGAAGGAGGACTCTCTGGTGCACCTTGTGAGCTGGGAGTGGCATCAGCAACAGGGGGCTGGGGATTTCGTGCAAGTCAGAATGGCATCGGCTAATCTGTTCTCTATAACCAGTCCATTATAAAGGGTTGCGTTAAAACAAGGGTTACTGGAGTACGGAGCATTTGTAACTTGTAAGTCTATATTGTAGGTCTTGTAGGTCTTAATTGTAGGTCTTTATTCTTTGGAGCACAGAAGGTTAAGGGGGGACTTGATAGAGGTCTTTAAAATTATGAGAGGAATAGACAGAGTTGACGTGGATAAGCTTTTTCCAATTGAGAGTAGGGAAGATTCAACCAAGAGGACATGATTTGAGAATTAAGGGACAAAAGTTTAGAGGTAACATGAGGGGGAACTTCTTTACTCAGAGAGTGGTAGCTGTGTGGAATGAGCTTCCAGTAGAAGTGGTGGAGGCAGGTTCGATTTTATCATTAAAAAATAAATTGGATAGTTATATGGACGGGAAATGAATGGAGGGTTATGGTCTGAGTGCAGGTAGATGGGACAAGGTGAGAGTAAGTGTTCGGCACGGACTAGAAGGGCCGAGATGGCCTGTTTCCGTGCTGTAATTGTTATATGGTAGCAATGGGTCAAATATGCTCTGTAACTCATTCTATTAAAATTTTAGAAGTGTACAAATAATAGAGTAAATGTTAGAACACTAAGCAGATTGCTAATTTTTTGAGTAGACTTCGAGCTAAAGCAGAGTCGAACATGCTGTTTAACATTGTTCAACATGCGCAAAGCATTTGCAAAGAAACTGATTGAGTTCCACTAGGTGGAGCTAAAACGCAGATAAAGACAAAGAGCTGGAGTAAAGGGCCTGTCCCACCAGCATGCCATAGCATGCGTCTAGCGCGACCAAACGTGGTCGCTTGAGGCGTACGGCTTCACGGGGCCGGTCCCACTTCGATCGCCGGAGGCGTATGGAGTTGTGCGGGGCTGGTCCCGACATCGCGCGGGGCTCCAAACATCTTGCACTGTTCGAAAATCCCTCGCGACAACGGCCTGTCGGCCCACAGCTGCATTGAGGCCGTACGCAACTTCTCGACGTCGTACACAGCGTCTTGATGGTGTTTGCCTAGTGCTTGGCATTGCACGATGACGTCACCGCCCGGCGTGCCGTTGCGTGATGACGTCACCGCCCGACGCCGTGCGACGTCCAAATTCAGTCGACCCACCTCCTGCCTAGCTGATTGGTGAGTACGATGTCGGGACCAGCCCTGCACAACTCCAGACGGCTCCGCGGTTGGAAGTGGGACCGGCCCTGCGAGGTCGTACGCCTCAAGCCGCCACGTTTGTTCGCGCTAGACGCATGCAATCGCATGCTGGTGGGACAGGCTCTTAACTCAGCGGGTCAGGCAGCGTCTCTGGAGAACAATGTGCACTGGTGTTGGTATTGCAGAAGTCAACAAAATAGAGAGAGTACAGAGATTTACTAGAATGTTGCCTGGGTTTCAGCAACTAAGTTACAGAGAAAGGTTGAACAAGTTAGGGCTTTATTCTTTGGAGCGCAGAAGGTTAAGGGGGGACTTGATAGAGGTTTTTAAAATGATGAGAGGGATAGACAGAGTTGACGTGGAAAAGCTTTTCCCACTGAGAGTAGGGAAGATTCAAACAAGGGGACAAGGGGACATGACTTGAGAATTAAGGGACTGAAGTTTAGGGGTAACATGAGGGGGAGCTTCTTTACTCAGAGAGTGGTAGCTGTGTGGAATGAGCTTCCAGTGAAGGTGGTGGAGGCAGGTTCGTTTTTATCATTTTAAAATAAATTGGATAGTTATATGGATGGGAAGGGAATGGAGGGTTATGGTCTGAGCGCAGGTATATGGGACTAGGGGAGATTATGTGTTCGGCACGGACTAGAAGGGTCGAGATGGCCTGTTTCCGTGCTGTAATTGTTATATGGTTATATGGTTAACATGGATAGGTAAAGTTTCAGGTCGTGAGCCTTCTTCAGACTGATTGTGTGTGGGTGGTAGCGGAGAAAGTTGGAAGAGAGGAGGGGCAGGACAACACCTGCCAGGTAATAAGTGGATACAGGTGAGTGGGGGGTTTGATAGGCAGATGGTTGGACAAAGGACAGAGATGAAAAAACAGAAGGTATGAGACAAGAATTGAAGAATTGCAAGTTGTGAAACTAGAGGAAGGAATGTCAGTGGAATAGGAGGGGGAGGAGAGAAATAGGTGTGACTCCAAGTGGGGCACATGGGGGAGAGAGAGCATGGATTTGCAGTTACCTAAAATTGGGGAATTCATTATTCATACCATTGGTAAGCTACACAAGCGAAATATGAGATGCTACTCCTCCAGTTTGTGTATGGCCTAACTATGGCACAGGAGGTGGCCCAGGTCAAATGTCAGTATGAGAATGACATTTTTTAATCAATGTTAGATACAAATAGGGTACCAGATGACTAGAGAACAGCAAATACGGTCCCCTTTTCAAGAGGCAGCTGGGTAAAGCCTAGTAACTATGGCCCTGTGAGCCTAAGCGTCAGGAAGATATTGGGAAAAATTCTGAGGAGAGGATTGATGATCATTTGGAAAAGCGAGGACTAATCAGAGAAAACCAACATGGCTTTGTCAAAGGCAGATCCTATCTGAACAATTTGATTGAATTCTGTGAGCAGCTAACAAAGTGCATCAATCAGAGCAGGGTGGTAGACATGATTTACATTGATTTCAGTAAAGCCTGTGACAGTGTCCCAGATGGGATGTTTGTCCAACAGGCCCACAAGACCTACAGAAAGCAGGTAAACTGATTCCGAATCTGGCTTGACAATAGGAGACTGAGGATAAATATAAAGGGTTGTATTTCCAATTGTGAAAGGATTCCAATTGTGATTGTTGTATCCGATAAGGATCACTGCCAGGGCCTTCACTGGCTGTAATATATGTGGATGATGGGTGTGGATATGAGAGGCATGATAAGTAAGTTCATAGATGATAGAAAGATTATCAAAGTTGTTGATTGCATGGACATTTGAATTTATTAATATTAGGGGAGCTCGTTTATTTGTTGAGATGTCCATAGTCAGGCATTTGTAACCCAGGGTTAGATTATATAATGTTGAAAAATGTCAGGTGTTTCATTGAAACAGAATTTGAGGACGTATAATGTCATCAGGTTGAAGGGTATATTTAAGCTGGGAGATTCATGGATTATTAGGTGTTAAGGAAAAGAGGAATATGGGTTTCATGCAAAAGGCCATATGATCTCCTGTTGCTTCTGTTCCTGTTCACTGTGGATGGAAAACACAGGAGGGCATAAATAAAAATAATGATTGGTGGAAGGATTAATGAGGAGATGAGGAAATGTATTTCCACCCAGCGGGTAATGGCGATCTGGAACAATTTCCCTGAAAAGGTGGCATTTTTTGAAATCTCCACCACACTTAGTCAATGCTTAGATGTGTAGTTGAAGAGTCTTGGTCGGCCGAGCTAAGGACAGAGTGGGGGATGATGGAATTAGTTGGATTGCTGTTTGCAACTGGTATATACTCAATCGACCAAATGGCCTTCTATATTACAAATTTTCTATATTCCTTCTAATTTACTTTGACATTTTGCATTCATTCAAATGGGCCAGCTTATTTACTGTACATAAAAAGCAGTAGGTTCAAAAGGGACACCATCAACCACTTGTTTCTCCTTCTGTGTTTAATTGTAAACTCTTAGTAAAATTTGAAATATTTAAATGTTTTTAAATTAAACGTGGACATGCAGAGGGTAACCTTCAGAACCACCTCATGCAGCTTGGATTCAGTGCTTACATTTTGTTTCAAATCTGATCTTTTTTTTTACAATGTTATAAAGGTCTGATGAGTATATGGAATGAGCTAGCAGAGGAGGTACTGGAGATAGAAACATAGTAAATAGGTGCAGGAGTAGGCCATTCGGCCCTTCGAGCCTGCACCGCCATTCAATATGATCATGGTTGATCATCCAACTCAGTATCCTGTACCTGCCTTCTCTCCATACCCCCTAATTCCTTTAGCCACAAGGGCCACATCTAACTCCCTCTTAAATATAGCCAATTAACTGGCCTCAACTACCTTCTGTGGCAGATAATTCCAGAGATTCACCACTCTATGTGAAAAATGTTTTTTTCTCATCTCGGTCCTAAAAGATTTCCCCCTTATCCTTAAACTGTGACCCCTTGTTCTGGACTTCCCCAATATCGGGAACAATCTTCCTGCATCTAGCCTGTCCAACCCTTTAAGAATTTTGTAAGTTTCTATAAGATCCCCCCTCAACCTTCTAAATTCTAGTGAGTACAAGCCGAGTCTATCCAATGTTTCTTCATATGAAAGTCCTGACATCCCAGGAATCATTCTGGTACAATAGATACAATTAGAGTTTAAAAGGCAGTTGTACAGGTGCTTTGATAGGAAAAGAATAGGGTACAAGTCTACGGTGGGTAAATGGGATTAGCACAGATAGGCATCATGGTCGGCACGGACGACACTGGCCCATTTCTGCAGCTTCATAATTCCATGAATTTCCAGACCCAAATGGTAGAAAATAAACTAATTGTAAAATATGAAAATGCAAAAGACCTCGGCTGCTTTAATCCAGATTCAGGAATGCCTTCTCCCCACTCTTATCAGACCATTTAGCAGCCTTCTCACATAGTAAGTGTTTTCTCAAAAAGCCTCATTGCAGCCCTTGCACTTTTTTGGCAACTGTAACCTCATATAACTATATTCTGCACTCTGGTAGTTTTCTGTTTGCACTGCGTGTTGTACATTTGTATGACTTGATTGTACTCATGTATGGTATGATTTGACTGGATAGCCCACAAGGTTTTTCACTACATTTTTCAGCACATTTCTCTGACACATCAATATCTCTCTGCAGTCCAAGACTGTATGTTTAATGTACATAGATATGTTTGTTCCTATGAAAAACAGAAAGTTTCCCCTCTCCCTCTCCCCTCTTTTAGTTATTGTTCTTTCTTATCAATCTGATGTGCTTTGGATACCATTCATTACAATTATGTGCAGGTATGGTTTCCATTGAGTGGTTTTGTTGTATTTTCTAGCTTATGAGCAAAATCGACATGAGTGTAAACATGGGCTGATTTGTTATCCAGGGATGGCCTCACCCAAGCCCTTAAAACATAAAAATCCATCGATCTCAGTCTGAATACATGAAAACTGAGCACCATATCCTCTTTATCCTCTGTATCCTTCGCACAAGTTACCAACTGATCAGCATTGTATCATCAAAAAACAAGGAAATACTCTTACCATTTGATCATTGATGTTGGTTATGAACAGCTGGTTGTCTGGCACTGATCCCTGCAGCATGCTATTAGTCAGATGCTCTGAATCAGTTAACTCTAACACCTTGCACAGAAGAATTCTAGAATCAATGAAATCTTGCAAGATGATGATATACCCACTAATTCCACCAACTGCTTTTCAAAATTCTACCTATTTACTCATGTATTAATTTTGCATACATTAATAATAGTTTATCCCATATCTTGTCAACATTCCAATAATTCTCTTCCACACTCCCTGCAATGCAATCACATCTTTCCAGTAATTCACAAGTTATAGTAGTAGAAATAGGCCATTCTGCCCATCGAGTCTACTCCGGCATTCAATCATGGCTGATCTCTGCCTCCTAATCCCATTTCTTGGCTTCTCCCCATAACCCAGTGGTTCTTAACCTAGGGGTCGTGACCCCCTATGGGGGTCGTTTGGGGCTTTGCCTGGGGTCATGAAGGGGACACAAATAACATATCAATTTGCTGAGCCCATGTTTAGGAACCTAACAAAGGTACATACCACACATAGTGTTTTGTTCACGTATGCGTGTACTAGTGCCAAAAAGGTTAAGAACCGCTGCCAAAACCCTTGACACCCGTTCTAATCAAGAATTTGTCTATCTCTGCCTTACAAATATCCACTGACTTGGCCTCCACAGCCCTCTGTGGCAATGAGTTCCACAGATTAACTCCCTTCTGATGAAAGGTTAATGTGGTGACCGGAACTGTATGCAAGACTCAAACTATGGCATAACCTCCCTGTTCTTATGTAGTGTGTCTCTGCTAATAAAGTAATACATTTAGTAACTAACCCTCTTGAAGTGCCTTGCACACTTTAAGTATCACAAAATCATCACTCAACCGTGTAGATTGGTTACTTTACTTACTAACCAATGTAGTGCTTTATTAATATAAGCTCCGCCTATTACCATACCATTCATATTATCGCAACCCGACATGTGCTGTTAGTCAGTGCTGCTCCCAGGCATGGTAGGAGTAACATTCTGCATCCGTTACTCAATAAATATTGTTATACCGGATCTGTGAGTATGTGTGATTTACTCAACAAATGGGAACCATACCTGCACAGAATTGTAATTAATGGCATCCTAAACACATCAGATTAATAAGAACAATAACTAAAAGTGGAGCGGGGAAACATTCTGTTCTCATGTACTTCAGTCTTTTTTGTTCCTCCACACCACTCAATATCCCATTTCTGTATTGTCCATTTGCCATTGATCTGCTCAATTGGCCAGACCATCTATATTTGCTCACAATCCAAAGCATTTTCATTGTCAACCACACAGTTAACTCTAGTTTCACCTACAAACTTCCTAATCATGTTCCCTACAGTTAAGTTTAAATCAAAAACATATCAAAAGCATACTGAGCCCTATGGAATTGGAGCGGTAACAGCCTTGCAGTCAAAATCTTTTATCAAACCTAACCTAATAAAACAATGAATGAAGCTTAAAGTTCATAATGGGAATTAAATTCCACTGTGGTTCCTTCACCCTCGCCCGTATACACCAAGTCTACCCAGAACAACCTATCCCATTTTTAATAAGCCCTCAGCTAAAAGATGAACAGGAGACACAAGGACTACACATGCTGGGATCTTGCATCAAACCAAGTGTTGGAATAACTCAGCGGGCCAGGCAACATTACTGCAGGGCATGGATAGGCGATATTTCGGGTCGGGCCCCTTCTTCAGACTTGAAATGCAGACTATTCATATCATTCAGAGATGCTGCGATTTCCCATTGAGTTACTGCAGTACTTTGTGTTCTAATATGATGAACAGATGTGCACCATTAAAATATTCCAACTCTCTAGTATTGAGACCTCACAATTTGCATTACAATAAGCTCTTCACAGAAGCGCAAGATGTAGACATTTCCACGAGCAATGTTGTACAGCAAGTACAAGTTTTTATTTATAACCACTTTGTTTTGCTGATCTTAATCAAGCTTAATCTGTGTGATATTGGTGGATTCTCACAATCCTTACAACCTGCTTGAAGTAATCAACCTTGGGGAAGATAAGAATGGTGAAAAAGACCATGCATACAAAAATTCAGGCTTAGAGAAGGCTCAAAATATTAAGCCCCTATTTAGTTATTGCAGCATTAGATGTCCTACTTACACAGCATTCTTAATAATCAGCTGTCCTATGGCCTCAGTGAGAGACGTATATCATGATGTTTTCCTGTAGTGGAAATTAATACTTCAACACAAATTAAAGAAGCATGCTTCATGTCCATTCCCATCTGGAGCTGAAGATTAATATAGAATGTGCTGTACAATTCTATATTAATTTCTGACAAAATATTTTCCATGGTAGTAATTTCCATTATACTAGCAGCGCAAGTTGTTTGCTATCCCAAGAAGCAGTCGATCAACCAGGTCTTAAACTTGTGTTCCTCAGCTACGTTGAAAACAATTGAACTGCGCATTGTTTTGACAATATTTTGGTTTGCGAACCTCCAAAACGCCAGAAAAATAATAATTAATCTTACAGTAAACATGAATGAAATAATGCTTTATCATTATTTGTCCTTTTTGTCAATACACTAAGCCACTGTTTTGCAGAGCACCCATGCCCTGAGCACAATTTAATTCTTGAGCTTCCCACTCGCACACGAACCTGTCTGTCCTCAGCCTTCTACATCGCTATTGAGAGAATGTACACATTGGAAGAACTTTTCATATTCTAAATGGGTAGCCTATAACGCAATAGTTTGAATATTGAATTTTCCAATTTTATGTAACTTACACCCAGGTATTCCCCTCCCATACACCATAATTTGCACACCTTGCTTCCTTCTCCTTTTGCACACCTCCACAACCACCCCCCCCCGAACTCACCTGCTTGTACATGCCCATCATCTGCTCTCCATCTGATTCCACCCATTATCAAATTGCCTCTATCCCAGCCACCCCCCTCTCCCCACCATTGCACTACTATAAACTGGCAAATTTTCATTTTCCCTCAGTCCTGGGCATGGTCTCAACCCAAAACAAAGACTTGCACCTTTTGCTTCCACAAATTCTGCTTGACGAACAGAGTTCTGCCAGTGTTCTGTTATTTTGTACCATAGTTATTCACAGTCAGCTGAGCTAGCCATATCATTCACAGAAACCCTTCTAAACCAGACACTATCCCGAGCTCTGGCATGGGAGGAAATTTACCAAGCAAACAATTTCAAGAATATACTCACACGTTCCATGAAGAAGTGCCACTGACCCTTGGGAATCTTTAATCCCCGCAAATTTGAGGAGTATAAGGAGTGATATTGAGGACCTTGAGGCATGCAATGGGAGTGCACAAAAACCAAGAGCAAGTTGTGGATGGAGCATTCTGCTTCACAAACTACACACTCAATCCATCAACCACCTGCTTCCCCCTCTGTGGATGAATCAGCCATAGAATATTAGTCCCCTCAGCAACCACAAAACCATAATGAAAACAAGTTGTCCTCAATCTCCAGTAACTTCCCAAGAAGAAGAGGTAAAATATATGAACACAATACCTAAATCATCAAAGGAGATCAAATGTAAATACTGATCATAGAAAATTTACCTGCAGATGAGAAATTGCATTTGAAGATATAAATGTGTTATTGTGTTTTTATGGTTGGAATTGTGAGCTTTGTTCTTTGTGATTTTATACATTCATTATGTAAAGAGCATTCCTTTAAGAACTAATGGTATTACAATTTTTCAGCAAAATATGTTGCACATGCATCAGGAAACGCTAGTTCACTGTTCATTGTACTCATAAATATTTTATAGTCTTTGTTATGACTCATCTCAGTGGTGACTGTAGGCTCAGTTTTGCTGTACAGTTCATCAACTTCCCAGCATGCCGTATAATGAATGTTTCACTTACAGTGCTAATTGCCAAACAACGGTTCCTTCAACCTTTCACCTTTATGTTTCACAACATTGTCCCCAATTGCTGGTTTGGTTGCACTTCAAATTTGAACAGAAAAAATATTAAGCATATAACCAATGTTATTCTCTTTAATCCCGCATGCCTTTAAATAAACCATTTAACGAGAAGGCACCAAATTACTAAAAGTTTAAATATCTTGAATTGCGCCACAATAAAGACCACGAAAGCTGTGTATTGGTGCAGAGAGAGGCAAAATATATAACATACGAGTGTGAAGCTCAAGCATTTATAAATATCTGTGTACAGTTGACTTTAAATTACTTACAATCATAACTTCCAACAGTTGCTTTTTTCTGCAGTGGCCAAATTGACAAAAATAATGTTGCATATCTTGCAGTCACATTGAACTGCAGATATTGTTTTACTAAATAATACAAAGTGCTGAACTATCTCAGTGGATCAGGCAGCACCTCTGGAAGACAGGGGTAGGCAACTTATTGGGTTGGCACCTTTCTACAGACTAATTATAGTTGGGGGAGAAAGCTGGAAAAGAGCACATCTTTTGGCAGCACTATTTTTCCACTCGGTTTCACGCACAGAGATTTTGATTTTGAGGACTTGAAATGAAGGTCATCACTTCACTTTAAGGAAAGGAAATTCTAACGGACAATTGGATCAACTTCTCTACTCAAACCTTTCTGTTGATCGTTGAAAAAAATGTGATAATCTCTGGAGACAGCCATGAAACTGCTGAATTATAATAAAGCTAATTTTGCTTCCTCGTATCTTCAGAGAAGGAAATTGATGGGATCCGACATCAATGGGTCCCGACCCGTTGTCTATAAATTCCCTCCGCAGTTTGGACGCGATACAGTGTGGAAATAGGGCCTTTGGCCCACCGAATCCGCTCCGTCTATCTGCAGCTACCTCTGGTACAGGACCTAGACCCAGTAGCAAAAGACCAGCTGTATATTTCCAGATGAGAATGGTGTCTGACTGGGAGGGAAATCTGCCGATGATCTTCATGTATCAGCTGCCCCTGCTTTTTTTTTATTGCAGTAAAGATCATTATTGTGGGTGGTATTGTTGGATGAACTGTATTCTGATATCCTGTTATAATGGTAGGTAGCGAGTGAAAACATATTTTAAGTCAGAACACTGATTAATTAGTTTAAGTACCAGTTTAGTTATATTCCCTCACATAATTTTGAGCTTTCTTTAAAGATTTAATTTTCAGACTTCATCTTGTTTGAAATCTTTAGCTGCGATAAAGGATAGATTTTTTTTTAATTCCCCCCAATCCCAGGTTCAAAGCTCCAAACGACTCCTCCACATTAATCATCTAAACATTTCTAGGCATTCATAACTTTCTTCATTATGCTCTATAAAGTAGCTTTGCAAAGTTCTTTTAAACATACAGAATGTCACAACTTTTATGATTGAGGACTTCCCACACTGATGAAAGCTCACTAGATTACCCAGTCAGCGCCAAATGTTGACATTTTGATCACTGCTGGGTGAAAGAATTAATCTGTTCCTAATAGCACCTAGAAGAAAGCATAAATGTATCACACAGCTCTCTGTGGGGGGGGGGGGGGGGGGGGGGGGGGGGGGGGGGGGGGGGGGAAGGCAAACATTGGACGCGGGAGGTGCAGCGATAAGGGTCGCTGAAGAAGGGTCTCGACCTGAAGCGTCACCCATTCCTTCTCTCCAGAGATGCTGCCTGTCCCGCTGAGTTATTCCAGCATTTTGTGTCTATCTTCGGCAGAAACATTAGAGTTGCTGGAACAAAGACTCTCACACCTCACATTGGAAGGAAGAACAAGATCAGATGAGAAAACAGGCATGGCCCTCCATTTCCACACACTCCGCTTCTGTCAGCTATAAGGTTAACAACAGTGATTATTGGGATCAACACATTTCAAGTGGCATAAATCGCATGCGCATTATGTAAAGCGCAGTCTTATGTTGTCAAAAGAATTGAGGCAATTTGAAAGAGCACAAAGAAGATTAGCATCCAATTGGTCAGTTTGCTGAAATTAAAGATTCTCAATAAGAATATATTTGGCCTCACTCTGTTAATGAAAGAGGCCAAGGAACAGAAATATCGGTATCGGAATGGGAATGGAAGTTGAAGTAGTTAGCAACCAAAAGATCCAGCAGGTCTTTGCAGACAAAAGGCAAATGTTGTTAAAAAATAGAAAATAGGTGCAGGAGGAGGCCATTCGGCCCTTCGAGCCAGCACCACCATTCATTGTGATCATGGCTGATCGTCCCCAATCAATAACCCATGCCCGCCTTCTCCCCATATCCCTCGACTTCACTAGCCCCTAGAGCTCTATCTAACTCTCTCTTAAATCCATCAAGTGATTTGGCCTCTGTGGCAGGGAATTCCACAAATTCACAACTCTCTGGGTGAAAAAGTTTTTTCTCACCTCAGTCTTAAATGGCCTCCCCTTTATTCTAATATGCCTTTCTCTCGGGGCGACTTGACGCAAGATGTAACCAGAGTGAAGTGGTCGTGGTCTAGAACGATATCACACGATATAACGGGGGGGGGGGGGGGGGGGTAGAGATAAAGAGTTCCCACGGTACTCGGCATTTCTGTTATTTGTGCGAGTGACTTGTCCATCTCCCGAGCTTTCCTGTTAAATCTTGAATGAACATTGTGAACTGTCAAGTGTAGTTAAATCATCATGTGGCACAAATGATGTCACTTTTTTTTCCACACACTATAAATATCCTCCCTTGGTTGAATTGGCTCATTTGGAGACATGCCTGTACTAATGCCGTGACTTTACTGCAGGAAGATGCCGCATTACTTAGGAGAGAGGGGGAGAGAGACACAGAGAGAGGCACAGAGGCAGTGTGATGTACTTCGGGGTGACTGGCGGAAGAGAAAGAGCGCACATGACCTTGGTCTATCTGTGTGTGTGGGAGCGAAGAGAGCTACTAAGCAGAATACATCGGTCTTATTGTGTGTGGGGGGAGAGAGAAGAGAGAGGGGGGGGAGGGGGGGGAGAAAGAGAGGGGTGGGGGGGAGAGAGAGAAATGAGGGGAGACGTATATACACACACAAAGCAGAGTTTTACTGTGTATGCGGGAGACACAGATGGACTGAGCACATCACCTTGGTCTTACTGTGTGTGGGAGGGGGGAGAAAGAGACGTACACTCACAGAGGCAGAGTCTCTCAGCCTGTGTGAGAGGGAGAGAGGGAGGGAGAGAGAGAGAGGCACACACAAGGTGGATGTGAAATCTCACCTGCCTGTTTCAGTGACAGACACCCGCTGCCAGTAAATGAAGACACCCCCATCTGTCTCCCCCTCCTCTCCCTCGACTCCCCCACCTTCCCTCCCAACTCCAGTCCCGTCTCGACCCCCTGGGAAACTGAAGGGAGCATCAATTAACTGCTGCCTGCCCGCTGAGTTAAAGAGTTCCTACGGTAGTAAGACGATGTTAGTTGCGCCCAAGTTTAAATTTCCAACGTGTGTTTCAGAGTAAAGAGTCAGCGCAGAATCCTTGATAATCAAAAACTGTCTGAATCAGCAAGTTAGACACAAAATACTGGAGTAACTCAGCGGGCCAAGCAGCATCTCTGGAGAAAAGGAATAAATTCCATTTTTGGTCGGGACCCTTCTTTGGGATGATTGTAGGGGGGAACTGGAAGCAAGAAAAGACCGTGACAAATCAGGGCCAACAACAGATGACCTCAGCAGGGTATTTTGAAGAGGGGTCCCAACCCGAAATGTCGCCTAACCCTTTCCTCCAGAGATGCTGCCTGACCCACTGAGTCACTCCAGCACTTTATGTCTATATTTGGTTCCCTGATAGGCCAATTGTTGGCTAGGGATAGTGTGATCCCAAGAGGGAACCAGCGTTGCAAACCTTGGACTGGTTAACCGACATTTATTGCATGGGGGGGAGGGGGGGGGGGGCAGCAGCAGGGGGTGGGGGGGGGAGGGAGAGAGAGAGAGTGTAAAGTTACCTAAAATTAAATAATTCAATGTTCATAGTGAACACAGACACAAAATGTTGGAGTAACTCAATGGGTCAGGCAACATCTCTGGAGAAAATGAACAGGTGGCGTTTGTGTCTATCTTCGGTAAAAACCAGCATCCGCAGTTCCTTCCTGCACAATGGATCTCAGTGTCAAGTCTCTGACTCCCGTTGGCAGGCCATTCGGCCCACAGCCCGCCCAGCGATGACTAACCCATGTCACAGGGGGATGGTGTGAAGGCGGAGTTAGACAGAGCTTGATTAATGTAACGGTTGGGGAATGGGCCATAATATGGCCAGGGAAACGCTGTTATTCGTGACGCCCCCTCCGCCCTTTCCCAGCTGTTCTCAATCGCACCCCTGGCCACACAAAAATTTATACTTTAAGAAGGAATACACGGAACATTTAAACTCAGAACGCTTCTAACAGAGTGAGCCATGTGAGCACTTTGATCATTCTCCCTGTATTTGCATTTGACAAAATAGTCGGAAAAAAATGTTTAAAAGTGTTCATACCTTTTGCTATGCCTAATTGGCCCTTACCTCTGCGAAAATAGTCTGATATTCGTAGGTGAAATGTCACCAACAATAATTGATTCTATTATTAATTGACTAATAATTGACTCTATTAGCGGAAAGATGCAATTCTGATCTAATATTATAAGTGCCTCTGTCTTTGGAAGCAACACCAGCAATTTATTAAATCTGACTACATGCGGCACAGTGGTAGAGTTGCTGCCTCACAGCCCCAGAGACCGGGGTTCGATCCTGACTTATGGGTGCACCGGTTTCTTCTCACACTCCAGAGATTACAGGTTTGTAAGTTAATCGGCTTCGGTAACATTGTACAATTGTCCCTGGAGTGTATAAGAATAGGTGGTCGGCGCGGACTCGGTGCGCCTAAGGGCCTGTTTCCGCGCTATATCTCTAAAATCTGAAGTTAGGTAATGTCTAAAGGAACTGCAGATGCTGGTTAATACGCACAAAAGGACACAAAATGTTGGTGCAACTCAGCCGGTAAGTCAGATCTGGGAAGAAAAACATAAAAAGCTGGAGTAAGTCAGCGTGTCAGGCAGCATCTCTGGAAAAAAAGAATAGGTGGCGATTCGAATCGGAACCCTTCTTCAGACATCCTAATCGGAATTGAGTCTGAAGATGTGTCTCGTCCCTAAACATCACCTATTTTTCTCCAGAGATGCTGCTTGACTCGCTGAGTTACTCCAGCTTTTTGTGTCTGTCTTCGTTTTAAACCAGCATGTGCAGTTCACTCCTTTACACAGGTCTCTGGAGAACATTGATTGGTAGCGTTCCGGACCCTGCTTTGGAAAGGGATCGATCACTGGTTGGCGAGGACTCCGAGCTGTATCTCTCAAAGAAGTACATGTGAAAAATTTCTCACGGACCATAAAAATGCGGGACCTTTCAGTAAAGTCCCTTTTAAAGATTATAGTTATTTTCTTGAATCTCATTAACATAACTCATGAATAAGTTGATGTCCATATGCGGATGCAAATCTTTATTTTTTAAATTCAATCCCACAGAAGGACAGCTTCTTTTTTACTCACCTTCTGTCCCCTCCCCCCCAGCTTATTATTATTTTTCAAATCGTTTGCTACGCGTTCGCAGATGAGCATTTCCCACGGTAACACTGCAAGAGTTATTATCGAAGATATCCAGCTTCCGCACCTGGTTCCCACTAACGTTCATAAAATGTTGCAACGTGCTCAATGCTCAACCACAAGTGTACAAGTCACTCTTGGAGAAATTCAAGCTTGCTTGAGTTTTCTCCAGTCACCAAGTTACACGATTACCTGCCGTTAGCGCCACGGTGGTCCACGAATGCCGTACGGTTATCGCACGAGGTTCCCACGATGTTAAACTCTGGTTACCTCTTGCGTCAAGTCGCCCTGTGAGAATGGGGTTTAAGACTCTGGCCCTTGGTTCTGGACTCGCCCAACATTGGGAACATTATTCCTGCATCTAGCTTGTCCAGTCCTTTTATAATTTTATATGTTTCTATAAGATCTCCCCTCATCCTTCTAAACTCCAGTGAATACAAGCCTAGTCTTTTCAATCTTTCCTCATATGACAGTCCCGCCATTCCAGCGATCAATCTCGTGAACCTACGCTGCACTGCCTCAATCAGAAGGATGTCCTTCATCAAATTAGGAGACCAAAACTGTACACAATACTCCAGATGTGGTCTTACCAGAGCCCTATATACTGCAGAAGAACCTCTTTATGCTATACTGAAATCCTCTTGTTATGAAGGCCAACATTCCATTAGCTTTCTTCACTGCCTGCTGTACCTGCACGTGATTTTCAGTGATTGATGTACAAGGACACCCAACTCTCGCTGCACCTCCCCCTTACCTAACCTAACCCCATTGAGATGATAATCTCCCCTCTTGTTTTTGCTGCCAAAGTGAATAACCTCACATTTATCTATATTACACTGCATCTGCCATGCATCTGCCCACTCACTCAACCTGTCCAGGTCACCCTGCAACCTCCTAACATCCTCTTCACAGTTCACACTGTCACCCAGCTTTGTGTCATCTGCAAACTTGCTCTGGACCAAGTTTGGGTGAGAAAGGATGATCGAACCAAGAAGTTGTGGAGGGAGTGATCTCCATGGAAAGCAGAAAAGGGTGGAGATGGGAAGATGGTGACAGGTGGTGCAATCACCTTCAAGGAGGCAGAAATGTTGGAGAATGATGTACTGGATACTCTAGCCAAATCCATGACTACGTTCCTGTACCTATCTATATTTTCTATCTGCTCCAAAATATTTCTCTTATCATATTTTTGAAAGCGCATGAATCAAATGATATTGCATTAGAACATTCTCTTAAGAACCAGAGAAGACTTCAGGGCAGCAACAGACACTATCAAAATTAAAGGCGATTGAGCCTGAGATGTAATGGTAAATTCTGTCACTCTCTCCCAGAATGTCACAGTGCAGTAGTATATATACACGTATTGCTCAATGCTGATGTATAACAAACATGCATCAAGCAAACTAAGATCCATTTCCTTAAAATAGAATACAGACTATAATGAAATTCACCAACAGTAGATTGCTAGGGCAAAAGCAAAATTTCAAAGATATACAACTGGTGCCAGCACTAAAAGATGACACTGCAATTCGGAAAGAAAAACTTAATTTTCACTTCATTCCTTGCATGCTATTTAGGTATGCCCTAAAGATGCTCAAGGAATAGTATTTTAATTGTAGTTTTGTATACAACTATGGCAATGGTTTTCTTTGTACCAAATGAATCAGATAACAGATCAGTGAAAAATTCCTTAATATTTACATTAACCCGAGGACTGAACTTTCTGATGCCTTTCCCCACAGTGGAAATTTTTTATTCTGTTGTGGGGGACGTTTGTGTTGAATTATACAATATGTTGTGTCATTTTTCTTAATTTTAATTTTTCTATGGATGTACGGAAGCTTAATTATTTTTTTCTATGTAAAGCACTTTGGTCTCAACGCGAGTTGATTTAAACGTGCTATATAAATACATTTACTTTACTTTACTTTAACCAATGGAAAGGATTTACTTATAAAGCCTCAGGTTCTCTCAATTGAAGAAATAGCACTGAGGAATCAATTAACCTTTGTGCTCTAATCCTGAAACAGTGTCTGAATCTAGAACATTTATATTTCAAATCTAAGAATACTATTGGCCAAAAAAGTGTGCCATTTTATTTACATTTGTTTAAGATCTTTACAACTGTTTGAATGTGAATTTTTGATTTACTGCCTCTCTTTTTTTTTTACTTTCTGAAACAGCCATCAGCATAGATTTTCCATGGGTCATTCCAGGGCTCTCTAACATAATACAGCAGATTGAAAATGTTGGAGAGCCCTGGAATCTGGAGCGCTAGTATCGGTGTTGTGGGCAGAAGGGACTGGTTTCTAGGGCTAGTATGGACATTGTGGGCCAAAAGGATTCTTGGTGTGGCAGCTCAGTCACTCAAGCCTGATGTGCTGGCAGCTCACTCGTGGCTGGTGGGCTGGCAGTTGACTCGCGGCTATTCCTTGAAATTCCATTTCAAGCAGGGTGCAAGGCCACCAAATTCAAATGCAATTTCCTACCATTTCAAGCAGGGTGCAAGGCCACCAAATTCAAGTGCAGTTTCTTACCACTTCAAGCAGCAAAGCCACCAAATTCATGTGCAGTTTCTTATCATTTCAAGCAGGATGCAAGGCCACAAAATTCAAGTGCAGTTTCTTACCACTTCAAGCAGGGTGCAAGGCCACCAAATTCAAGTGCAGTTTCTTACCACTTAAAGCAGGGTGCAAGGCCACCAAATTCATGTGCAGTTTCAGTTCAAGCAGGGTGCAAGGCCATCAAATTCAAGCGCAGTTTCATACAACCTTCAAGCAGGGTGCAAGACCACTACATTCAAATGCTGTTTCATACCATTTCAAGCAGGGTGAAACCACCATAAAACCACACAAAACACAACATAAACACCACACTCACAGTTCAGTAGACATTCAGTGTGTTCAGTTGATTGACAGATCAGACAGTCATGACCTCTCCTTCCCCCACCTTGCAGAGACTGAGCCACACCCACACTTCCGGGTTTTATAATCCTCCCCCTCCCACTGGAAGGGGCATGGCCTTCATGGCGTGATTGACAGGAGAGAGATTCTCACAATATTTTAAACACTTTTATTTTTTATTGATGGGAAGAATCCTCTGCACCTGATGAGCGGAGGGGGACTGTGTAAGATGGCCAAAAATCACAGCCGCAAGTGGTAGAGTTTTAGCTAAAATCAATATAAAGTGCAAACAGGAAGTTGTCAAGTTTAGACTTCTAATCATTTGCCATTTCAAACCAACCACCACCAACCATTTGCTGCGTTTTATTTCAAACCAACCACATTTTCATTTTCAAACCACATTAAGGGCACTCAGGTCAGTAAAACCACACTCACTGTTTAGTAATCATGTGTTCAGTGTTATTCACAGCTCAGACTGAGATATGTCATCCTCTTGCTCCCCCATCTTGCAGAGATTAACTGAGGCACTCAACACTTCCGGGTTTTATAGTCCCTCCGGAAGGGGCGTGGCCTTCAGGAGAGAGAATCTCAACATTTTTTAAACACTAATAACTCTTATATTTTTCATCGATGGGAAAAATCCTCTTGTCCTGCACAGCGGAGGGGGACTCAGAGTAAGATGGCCAAAAGTCACAGCTGTAAGTGGCAGTGTTTTTTCTAAAATCAATATACAGAACAGGAAGTGGTCAAGATCAGACTTTTAGTATATAGATTAAATTATTGTTTAGCAACAGAGCTGTAAATGATCTTCAGAAAATTATTTAATCCACCTTCAATACACAATAATGTAAAATTAAATTAAAAAACAAATGCTTTTTAACATAAACTAAAGTCACCAAAATCACAACTCAGTTCTCAGCAACTAACATTTAAGAAGCACCCTGTTCAGAGAGAGGTCCTCTTAATTTTCCATGAACACATACTCTGCACTCTCTTGAAGCATATCTGCTGCACTTGATGTTCCTGATGTTGCCTCCTGCATGTCGGCAAGACGCAGAGTAGACTCAGCAACCAATTCACTTTACACTTGTGCTCAGTCCACCAAGGCCTATTGGATCGCTCAGTTGCGAACCATTTTAACTCATCTTCCCATTTCCATACTAATCTTTCTGTCCTGGGGATTCTCCATTACCAGAGTGAGGCAACATGCAAACTGGAAGAACAGTACCTCATATTCCACGGGTAGCTTGCAAGGCAATGATATGAACATTAAATTCTCCAATTTTATATTACTACTACAAACCTTCAGTCCCCTTTTCCTCTTCTTCCCTCATCCCATCATTCTCACATTGCAACCCCCCACCCCTCTCCATCTTATACCCATTCATATTACCTGCCAGGTTCTGTCCTATCCCTCCTCTTTCTCACTCTCCCCCCCACACAATCAGTCTGTAGAAGTATCCCGGCATGAAATGACACCTCAACACCTATCCATGTTCTCTGGAGATTCTGCCCGACCTGCTGAGTTACTCTAGCAGTTCGTGTCTTTTTTAGGTTATATTATCAACATTAGTTTAAGTATTTAAGTTTAATAGCTATTGAATAGATATTTTTTCTTGAAAAGCTTATGAAAGATATTGGTTCCCACTCAATTCATCTTTTATTTATAACTGCAATATAATAAGGTTTTCTATATGCATATTAAAGTGCATTCAGTTCAAATAAAAGTTTGTCTCCACAATAGACTGGAAAAAGGCCACCACATGCAGTTTTATCTATAATCTATAATGAATGATAAACCTGACCCCTGCCACTAGATAGTCACTCTTTGATGCATTTGGTTAAAGAATGTCATTGCCTTTCCTTTCTTCTGAAGAGAAGAAGATTAAATCTCAGCTGGCGTTGCATGCCAAAGAGTCCAGAATATTCATTTCGCAGTGGCAAACCAGAAAGATGATCTGCAGTCCATTTTGACTACATGCCAGGCTTGGAAATTTGATCTGGATATCCGCCACATGAGGATAAAGTTAACAGGACAACTTACGGAATAATCAAGTTTGCGCAGAATGCCTGCAGCTAAAACTGTGTACAAACATCAGACTAACAAACCATCTCAGATACAGTTAGATACAGCAGTCACTGAGCACACAGCTGAGATATGTATATTCAGAGCTCGTATACAAGCACAATAATTTAAGAGTTCTTCAACAGCACCTTACATACAGTTCAAAAAATTGGCAGATATGTTAGGAGTGAATGAAAAAACTGGAAGAGACCACAAATCATGTTAATGTTTTCCTGTGTTTTATGTGAAATTACAAAATGATTTATGGGATGTCATGGTCAATAGTTCAGGTGAAAATATCGGGATATTCAGTAACCCTGGTATTACTATGTTAGCAAACCACTTAATCGTCATTCCCTTCTAGAATCTTTGAGAATGATAAATAAATGTCCAAAATAAACATGTAAACTGCAGATGCTTGTGTACAAAACAAGACACAAAGTACTAGAGTAACTCAACAGGTCAGACAGCACCTCTGGATAAGCAATGTTTTGGGTTGGGACCCTTTTCCCTTCTTCATAGTCCTGAGCATTTCTAAATGAAATATTCAACTCTGGGTTAATTCCCGGGATGGCGGGACTGTCATATGATGAAAGAATGGAGCGACTGGGCTTGTATTCACTGGAATTTAGAAGGATTAGAGGGGATCATACAGAAATATATTAAATTATTAAGGCATTGGACACGCTAGATGCTGGAAACATGTTCCCGATGTTGGGAAAGTCCAGAACCAGGGGCCACAGTTTAAGAATAAGGGGCAAGTCATATAGAACTGAGATGAGGAAAAATAAATTCACACAAAGATTTGTGAATTTCTGGCATTCTATGCCACAGAAGGCAGTGGAGGCCCATTCACTGGATGCATTCAAAAGAGTTAAATACAGCTCTTTGGGCTAGCGGAATCAAGGGATAAGAGGAAAAGGCAGGAACGGGGTACTGATTGTGGATGATCAGCCATGATCACATTGAATGGGGGTGCTGGCTCGAAGGGCCGAATGGCCTACTCCTGCACATGTTGCCTATGTATCTATGACAATGATGAAAATGAAGCCAAATGGCAGATAATGTACCAAAAGCAGAAGACAGTCTTGTTTGGTTGTTTTGTGTGTACGTACGTGTACGTGTGTGTGTATATGTATATATATGTGTTGTGTGTGTGCGTGTGCGTGTGTGTATGTATATGATCTGTATTTGTATGATGAAATATACACACACTGAACTTTTTTCTCGTATTATTATTATATTGTTTACAGTGTACTATGTTTACATATTCTGTTGTACTGCTGCAAGTAAGAATTTCATTGTTCTATCTGGGAAACATGACAATAAAACATTCTTGACGGTCTGTTAGGTACATCTCTAAATCAGAATCACTGCTTAGCTCGAGTGTGTAATCTAGGCTGACACTTTAGTGTTGTACTGAATAAAAGCTGTACTCTTGGTGATGTGATGCTGGTCACTTCCGCACAAAGTCATCCATCTGTGATATTTTTCCACTATTAGCAAAACCCAGCCTGCTAGACATATGCCACAACCCTGCATTTTGCAGATTTTATGTTCCATCATTTATATTCTCACTCTCTAACTTCATAGCTTTTGTTCATTTTGTCTCCTTCACCTCCCCTATTAATCAATCGATTGAGTGATCTCCACAACTCATCCAGGCAGCAACCCCGATTTCATTCTAACCTACACAATCCAAACCATCCTAAACAATCCATCATGCAAATTATAAATCACTTATTTTCTGTCATTATTCGTTCTGACAAAGAGTCTTCAACTTTGTCTCTTTTCACAAATGCTGTCTAACCTGCTGAATGTTCACAGTATTTCATCTTTTTATTCCAGCCTTCATGTATGATTAATTACACTTCTATAAACAAATTTGAAATGTTTTTGTGTTAAATGTAGGTTCTCTTGAGGTTTAAAAAAAAAATCCTTTTGCAGTTTAAATGTCCAGAGTTTATTGGCATTACCATATATGGATTTAACAAAAATCATTGCCAAAATAACCATTAAGTAAATAACACTTAATTTAACAAACACATTTAAATTTACCTTTAAAAGGACACTAGTCTTAGTCCTTTCAATTTTAGAGATAGAAATTAAAAATTAAAAAGTCTTAATTTTACTTTTTTCTAGTTTCTTAATTCAATTTTTCATCTCTCTCGTTGTTAGTTTCTATACATGCTTTAACTTGGATTAACTATTCTAACTTATACCATCTGTTTTAGGCATTGATAAGCATAGTTATTTTCACTGTTTAACGGTCCTAAATATGTTGCACCCTTTGCAAGCCACCCAATTTCAAGTTCTAATGCAAAACCCCATGGAAAGTCTGTGAACAAACAGTACAATGCACGACTGGTAACTTTAATTCAGTGGAGAACCCAAATTACCTTGCAGTAGAGGACAGAATAAGTTTAATGTGTCATAGAACTAACCAATAAGTTACACTGTAGGTCTCTGATTATTCACCAGCAGATATGTAATATTTGTCTTTTCAGTAAGTCAGCTTTGCATAACTAATAATTTTTTTTAAGAATGCTGGTCAATATTTCAAATATAAATAATCAATAGACAATAGGTGCAGGAGTAGGCCATTCGGCCCTTTGAGCCAGCACCGCCATTCACTGTGATCATGGCTGATCATCCACACTCACTACCCCGTTCCTGCCTTTTCCCCCCATAGCCCCTGACTCCGCTATCTTTAAGAGCTTTATCCAACTCTCTTGAAAGCATACAGAGAATTGACCTCCACTGCCTTTTGAGGCAGAGAATTCCTCAGATTCACAACCCTCTGTGTGAAAAAGTTTGTCATCATCTCCGTTCTAAATGACTTACCCCTTATTCTTAAACTGTGGCCCCTGGTTCTGGACTAATCAGAAGAAACAAGTCTAAAATTGCCATTTCTAACATTGGAGAGATATAAAACAATGTGATATTAATAACCTGCATGCATTTCAGATGTCTAGTTGATACCTTCTCCTGTTTTAGCTACTTACATTACATGAAGATTAGAATATCACAATGTCAGTTTGAAACTATTACATAAAAAGGAAAATTTTCATAGCAAATTCCATAATTAGCATTTTAAGGGTTAATGGTTAACTGACAAAATATCAAGAAATAAAATCCTGCTGATAAAACATCTGTACAAGTCATGAAATAAATAACTGCAACAGAAGACATCAAATCCCTGTGACAATATTAAGACATCACACTTGACAGTATGAGAGATAAATAAAACTTCCATAACTTTTAGATAGACAAACGCATTAGTCTCACAGTGTATGGAACGCCCACAGCAGCTTATGAGCTAATGTCATGTCATTTAGCTGTGTGATGGTATTCAGTTTGAAGGAAAGAAATAACCTTCTCTTAATAATACATAAAAATGTGAATAACTCTAAATTTCACATTACCTGTCACTTTTATTAAAACAATGAATGAACGTTTAACAAAATTCAGAGTACAGAAGCCCAAAATATATATTTTTAAATAATCTACTGAAATATTTTAAATCCATTTTTATTTGAACCATATCGCAACAAATTAAGCATGCAATGAGTAAGGGATGCTGGGTCCTCCATATCATGGACATCTTATTACATTACTTAAAGATAAAAGGAAAATAGCTGCTCTTTCTTTAAACAAAACTAGAATTAAATTTGGATGATTTGCAAAATAAGATCTATTAATATATTGGGATATTCCTCTGCAACAGCATTTGTTTTTCCTACAAATATGAAGGGACCTTGCATCTTGAATTGTAAATGGATAACAGCAATTCATGAAATGGAATAGCATTCTAACAATTGAATGATTTTTTTTTTAAATAAAGTAATAGAGAGTAATATTTAACCAGAAACAGGAACCATTATAATGCATCATTTCAAATTTATAATATACAACTGCAACACCGAAAGACATTCCCTTTCTTATTACTCCATAACCGAGCTACATACATTTATAAAAAAACTGAAACAGCAAAATAATATTTAGTGGTGCACACTAAAAAAATGGAAGGCGAAGAAATGAAAAATCACTTTATCATTCTCAAGATTTATTTTAACATGGGATATTAAACTATTAATTGGTTACAAAAGCTTCAGTACCGATGCACATTAATGATAATTAAACTAACAGAGCACTTGACTTTGAAGTATCTAAATGATTCCCCTTTCATCATAAAATAATTATTTTTCATAATGTCAGATACTATCAGAATTAGTCTCACACTGTCATAGTACACTCAAGATTAATTGGAACTGATTGATTTAGCATACAATATGTATTCAACAAAGGAAACGCTATATCTGCTAACATTTATTTCCAGCCACAATTAAAAAGACATAAATAAATATATACATAATGTAAATGACATCCATGAAACAAATTCATTTCAAACCATTTAAGCCCATTAGTAGCACACTATGTGGCTTGAAGATTTGGGTTGCAAAAGGACCCCTTGGTGATTTATTTAATATTAATCTCTAATGGCCTCCCCTCGGCTATGCAGCATGCCACCATAAGTCCAGAGTATATAAATCGAGTGACTTGGTTCTCTAAAACACTGGGACGTGCTCTCAGCAGATTCTTGGCAAGTTAATCCAGCAACTTGATTCAACTATTTGTGCATCTTTTATGCCTCGGAGAATTACTTACTATAAATATTCAATTATATCTTTACTTTTTTTACCTGGATATTGTTGTGTTATAAACTTGGATTTACTACTTTACAATTGGATTTAGTAAAGTGAAAATATGAAGAGAATCATTTAAATTTCAGAGAGTACAAATTTCATAAATCATTATTATGGGATTGTTTTTAAAAAGAAAAATCTCCCTGATTGATTTTGGCTCATTGTTAGACTATTTGATTATACCCATGTTAAATAAGAATAAATGAGAAACTGTCTATTCAAATTTCATCAGCTAAATAGGGGAAAATTATCTAACATAACATAATTTGTTAATGTGATGCAACGGCCAAGGAGATTGACCCACCAAATCCTGACAGTGGGAATCAAGGGTAACCATTCTGGATAAAGAAGATCTGACCCAACTTTTCTTGCATTTTCAAAATAAAAATATGCCCTATATATTTTGACCACAGAAAAAAACAATCACGTGGTTAAAGTGCACATTTTAATAAAGGCCATTTTTATACATTTTGATTTCACCATAAAGAAATTACAGCTGTGTTTATACATAGTTCCCCCCCCCCCCCCCCCCCCCCCCCCCCCCATTTCAGGGCACCATCATGTTTGGGACACATGGCTTCACAGGTGTTTGTAATTGCTCAGATATGTTTAATTGCATCCTTCATGCAGGTATAAGAGACCTCTCAACACCTAGTCAGTCTTTCCATCACCTTTGGAAACTTTTATGCTGTTTAGCAACATGAGGACCAAAGTTGTGCCAATGAAAGTCAAATAAGCCATTATGAGACTGAGAAACAAGAACAAAACTGTTAGAGACATCAACCAAAACTTAGGCTTACCAAAATCAACTGTTTGGAACATCATTAAGAAGAAATAGTGCAATGGTGAGCTTACTAATCACAAAGGGACTGGCAGGCCAAGGAAGACTTCCACAGCTGATGACAGAAGAATTCTCTCGATAATAAAGAAAAATCCCAAAACACATGTCCGATAGATCAGAAACACTCATCAGGAGTCAGGTGTGGATTCATCAAATACCACTGTCCACAGAAGATTTTTCATGAACCGAAATACAAAGGCTACGCTGCAAGATGCAAACCACTGGTTAGCCACAAAAATATGATGGCCAGGTTACAATTTGCCAAGAAGTGCTTAAAAGAGCAACCACAGTTCTGGATAAAAAGGTCTTGCGGACAGATGAGACGAAGATTAATTTATATCAGAGTGATGGCAAGAGCAAAGTATGGGGGAGAGAATGAACTGCCCAAGATCCAAAGCCTACCACCTCCTCTGTGAAACATGGTGGTGGGAGTGTTAGGGCCTGGGCATGTATGGCTGCTGAAGGTACTGGCTCACTTATCCTCATTGATGATACAACTGTTGATGGTAGTAGCATAATGAATTCTGAAGCGTATAGACACATCCTAACTGCTCAAGTTCAATCAAATGCCTCAAAACTCATCGGCCGGCGGTTCATTCTACAGCATGGCAATGATCCCAATCCATTCTGAAGAAGGGTTTCAGCCCGAAACGTTGCCTATTTCCTTCGATCCATAGATGCTGCTGCACCCGCTGAGTTTCTCCAGCATTTTCGTGTACCAATGATCCCAAACATACTGCTAAAGCAACAAAGGAGTTTTTCAAAGCTAAAAAAATGTTAATTCTTGAGTGGCCAAGTCAATCACCCAATCTGAACCCAATTGAGCATGCCTTATATATGCTGGAAAAAACTGAAGGGGACTAGCCCCCAAAACATGCATAAGCGAAAGATAGCTGTAATACAGGCTTGGCAGTGCACTACCAGAGAAGACACCCAGCCACTGGTGATGTCCATGAATCGCAGACTTCAAGCAGTTATTACATGCAAAGTATATGCAACAAAGTACTAAACATGACCACTTTCATTTACATGGCTATCTGGACTACACTTCTTCCCACCCTGCTTCCTGAAAGGACTCTATCCCCTACTCCCAATTCCTCTGTCTAAGCTGCATCTGCACCCAGGATGAGGTGTTCCAAACCAGGGCATCGGAGATGTCCTCATTCTTTAGGGAATGGGGGTTCTCCTCTTCGACTGTAGATGAGGCTCTCACCAGGGTCTCCTCTGTATCCCATAGCTCCGCTCTCATTCCCCATCCCCCCCCACTCATAACAAGAACCAGTCCCCCTTGTCCTCACCTTCCACTCTAACAGCCATCACATACAACAGATAATCCTCCGACCTTTTCGCCACCTCCAACGGGATCCCACCACTGGCCACATCTTCCCATCTCCTCCCCTTTTGGCTTTCTGCAGAGACCACTCCCTCTGTAACTCCCTGGTCAATTTGTCCCTTCCCACCCAACCCCCCTTAACTTTCTCTCTCCTTCCCCTCCCCTTCCTAGCTCGCCCACAGCCTACCTCTTCCTTTCTTCTTCACACCTCCCCGCCACCCCCAAATCAGTAGGAAGAAGGGTCGAAGGAATAGGTCACCCGAAACGTCACCTATTCCTTCATTCTATAGATGCTGCCCCACCCACTGAGTTTCTCCAGCATTTTGTCTACTTTCATTTACATTACATTGCTGTATCCCAAACATTATAGTGCCCTAAAATGGGGGGGACTAAGTATGTCATTTCTACATGGTGAAACCAAAATGTATAAAAATGGCCTTTATTATTAAAATCTGACAATGTGCACTTTAACCACATGTGATTTTTTTTTTCTATTACAAATCTCAAATTGTGGAGTACAGAGGCAAATAAATAAATGATGGGTCTTTGTCCCAATCATTATGGAGGGCACTGTCAAATCTCCAAAGGATTTGTAAAGGCCATAAATCACAAATCAGAAGCTGGAAGATTTGTATGCCACATCATTCCATTCATTATCAACTATAAAATAAAAATTCAGAAAGATAGCTTTCAGATTCTGAATAGCAAAATAATAAAAACTTGATCAGTCTGGTTAAATTCCCCAAAATGTATCAAATTAGATTTTGACAATTTCACTAGCAAAACAAGCAATTGGGATTTTCTATAAATATCTCTGATATCAATAGACAATAGACAATAGGTGCAGGAGCAGGCCATTTGGCCCTTCGAGCCAGCACCGCCATTCAATGTGATCATGGCTGATCATCCACAATCAGTGATCATACACCCGTTCCTGCCTTCTCCCTATATCCCCTGACATTAGGGCTATTTTTAAGAGCCCTATCTAGCTCTCTCTTGAAAGCATTCAGAGAACCTGCCTCCACCACCCTCTGATGCAGAGAATTCCACAGACTCACCACTCTCTGTGAGAAAAAGTGTTTCCTCGTCTCCGGTCTAAATGGTTTACTCCTTATTCTTAAACTGTGGCCCCTGGTTCTGGACTCCCCCAATATCGGGAACATGCTTCCTGTGTGTCCAAGCCCTTAACAATCTTATTTGTGTCAATGACATCCCCTCTCATCCTCCAGAGTGATTCTATACTCCAGAGTGTACAAGCCCAGCTGCTCCATTCTCTCAGCATATGACAGTCCCGCCATCCCAGGAATTAACCTTGTAAACCTACGCTGCACTCCCTCTATAGCAAGAATGTTCTTCCTCAAATTAGGGGACCAAAACTGCACACAATACTCCAGGTGTGATCTCACTAGGGCTCTGTACAACTGCAGAAGGACCTCTTTGCTCCTATATACTCCTCTTGTTATAAAGGCCAACATGCCATTCACTTTCTTCACTGCCTGCTGTACCTGCATGCTTACGTAGTTGGTCGTAGTTGGGCAGACTGCAGCTGCCTTTAATAAGAGCCTAGCGTGAATCGTTGATCGTTGCTGGGAGCGTGAATTGGAAAGCTGCACTTTTAAGGAAGGCACCAATAAGGTACAGCGCGAAGCAGCAAGGCACTGGATCCTCGGTACATTAGCAGAGTGGTATGTCTGTGCGCAGGTATCTGAGTCTTGTTCGATGGACGAAGAGCTTCGAGACTGTACCGGGCTTGTATAAACGAGGTATAGATTGGCCAGGATACTCTAGTTTGTTCAAATAATTCAAATTGGGCAATTCGGGTTTTCAGCTTATTCGGGAGCCTGCATGCTGATACAATACGCACCTACATTTTAGGAGTTCTAGATCGACATTGTTTTCCAAATTTGCAGCAAAATTTCTAAATACTGGACCTCATATTGAGGTTCTGAGTAAGGTGAGATTCGAATCTCTGTACATAGGACTTCGAAGATGGTGCATGTCCGTGATTGATTCCGAATAGCAGCTGATCTGTAGTGAGTAGTAAACCTCTGATTGTTGGGGCTTAGTACCCGATAATAAAGAGTACCTGAGAGACGGGAACTCCCCAATTGAGGAAAAGTAACCCAAAGAGTGAAGGGTACTCCAACTTCTGTTGAACTTAGAGAGGAGGGATTGAGGTGCCCCTATAGAAGTCCAGTCTTAGCAGAGGGATCGTAGCATTCGGGAGGAAGAGTAATCATTTAAGGGGATAGTACCCCTTGGCGAAGAGTAACTTAGACAGGGAAAATCTTCGGAATCAGGGGGAAGAAGCTCACTGTGTGATACCAGCGTGATGCGACGTCGAGATCCAGTGTTTGTGAATTGTGCGCTAGTGCTTTAGATAATTTTGTAACTTTTAAAAATAGCTTTCTGAAAAAAATAGTAATCTGAATTTGTAAATATTTCTGTCTGTAAATAGATAAGTAGAATAATTAGAAGTTAAGATTTAAAACTTGTATTTGTCTAATAGTTTGCGAACTGTCTTTGTATTGCTGCTAATGTACATCTTTACAGGTTGGATTTAAAACAAAGCGAGAACGGGTTTGATTTGCGTATTGGCTGTGTTTGATTTATAGTTGTGGTGTTTAATTTAGATTGCGTATTCGGTTAAGATTGTTCTAGAAATCCGAGTTGGGGCGGTTCGATCAGAGGCAGTACTGCTTCAATCGCTGCGTCGAGAGGAGGAGATCAACCTTTGGTCTCTTGGCACAGTAGTCAAACTCACAAAGTTCTGGGTGCAAGCAGAAGTGTTTATACCTTTGCAAATTGCGCATATACTGCTTAGAACACTCCTTTTCCTAGTTATCCAAGATTAATACAAAAGTTTAATTTCAGTATCAATGGAAAAGGCATTGGTCACTTAATATTTCAACTTCAGATGCCACGCGGATGAGAAGTTTAATATAAAGCTGGTGTCAAAATCCAACACAACACAACATAATATGGTTGAGTTCTTTATTAGGATGGAGAGTACATAATTAATTCAGAAACAAGGGTTCTGAACTTAAAGAAAGGTAACTTTGAGGGTATGAGATGTGAATTGGCCAAGATAGACTGGCAATTGATTCTTAAAGGGTTGATGGTGGATAGGCAATGGAAGGCATTTAAAGACTGCATGGATGAACTACAACAATTGTTCATCCCAGTTTGGCAAAAGAATAAATCAGGGAAGGTAGTGCATCTGTGGATAACAAGGGAAATCAGGGATAGTATCAAAACAAAAGATGAAGCATACAAATTAGCCAGAAAAAGCAGCCTACCTGAGGACTGGGAGAAATTCAGAGACCAGCAGAGGAGGACAAAGGGCTTAATTAGGAAAGGGAAAATAGATTATGAAAGAATACTGGCAGGGAACATAAAATCCGACTGCAAAAGTTTTATAGATATGTGAAGAGAACAAGATTAGTTAAAACAAATGTAGGTCCCTTGCAGTCAGAAACAGGTGAAATGATCGTGGGGAACAAGGACATGGCAGACCAATTGAATAACTACTTTGGTTCTGTCTTCACTAAGGATGATATAAATAATCTGCTGAAAATAGCAGGGGACCGGGGGTCAAATGAGATGGAGGAACTGAGTGAAATCCAGGTTAGCCAGGAAGTGGTGTTAGGTAAATTGAATGGATTAAAGGCTGATAAATCCCCAGAGCCAGATAGGCTGCATCCCAGAGTACTTAAGGAAGTAGCCCCAGAAATAGTGGGTGCATTAGTGATAATTGTTCAAAACTCTTTAGATTCTGGAGTAGTTCCTGAGGATTGGAGGGTAGGTAATGTAACCCAACTTTTTAAAAAAAGGGAGGGAGAGAGAAAACGGGGAATTACAGACCAGTTAGTCTAACATCTGTAGTGGGGAAACTGCTAGAGTCAGTTATTAAAGATGGGATAGCAGCACATTTGGAAGGTGGTGAAATCATTGGACAAAGTCAGCATGGATTTATGAAAGGTAAATCATGTCTGACGAACCTTATAGAATTTTTCAAGGATGTAACTAGTAGAGTGGATAAGGGAGAAACAGTGGATGTGTTATATCTGGACTTTCAGAAGGCTTTCGACAAGGTCCCACATAAGAGATTAGTATACAAACTTAAAGCACACGGTATTGGGGGTTCAGTATTGATGTGGATGGAGAACTGGCTGGCAGACAGGAAGCAAAGAGTAGGAGTAAACAGGTCCTTTTCAGAATGGCAGGCAGTGACTAGTGGGGTACCGCAAGGCTCAGTGCTGGGACCCCAGCTATTTACAACATATATTAATGATTTGGACGAGGGAATTGAATGCAACATCTCCAAGTTTGCGGATGACACGAAGCTGGGGGGGAAGTGTTAGCTGTGAGGAGGATGCTAGGAGGCTGCAAGGTGACTTGGATAGGCTGGGTGAGTGGGCAAATGCATGGCAGATGCAGTATAATGTGGATAAATGTGGGGTTATCCACTTTGGTGGCAAAAACAGGAAAGTACACTATTATCTGAATGGTGGCCGATTAGGAAATGGGGAGATGCAACGAGACCTGGGTGTCATGGTACACCAGTCATTGAAAGTAGGCATGCAGGTGCAGCAGGCAGTGAAGAAAGCGAATGTTATGATAGCATTCATGGCAAAAGGATTTGAGTATAGGAGCAGGGAGGTTCTACTGCAGTTGTACAGGGTCTTGGTGAGACCACACCTGGAGTATTGCATACAGTTTTGGTCTCCTAATCTGAGGAAAGACATTCTTGCCATAGAGGGAGTACAGAGAAGGTTCACCAGACTGATTCCTGGGATGTCAGGACTTTCATATGAAGAAAGACTGGATAGACCCGGCTTGTACACGCTAGAATTTAGAAGATTGAGGGGGGATTTCATAGAAACTTACAAAATTATTAAGAGGTTGGACAGGCTAGATGCAGGAAGATTGTTCCCGATGTTGGGGAAGTCCAGAACAAGGGGTCACAGTTTAAGGATAAGGGGGAAATCTTTTAGGACTGAGATGAGAAAAACATTTTTCACACAGAGAGTGGTGAATCTCTGGAATTCTCTGCCACAGAAGGTAGTTGAGGCCAGTTCATTGGCTATATTTAAGAGGGAGTTAGATCTGGCCCTTGTGGCTAAAGGGATCAGGGGGTATGGAGAGAAGGCAGGTACAGGATACCGAGTTGGATGATCAGCCATGATCATATTGAATGGCATTGCAGGCTCGAAGGGCCGAATGGCCTGCTCTCCTGCACCTATTTTCTATGTTTCTAACTCCACAATAAAATTGAGGATCCTTTCTTTAGAGAATCTCTAATTTTAAAGCTGTAATGGATAACTTTAACATTGACACTGTACTATCATGATTCCTTCACTATAGATCATAGTGAAAAGCTGCTAAAAATATTTTCTTCTAGTCAACTGTCTGGATGTTGGTGCTTTATCGCAACCTGAGCTGGGTTTAGACCGTTGTGAGACTGGTTAGTTACACCCTACTGATAATGTGTTGTTGCAATAGTAATCATGTGCAGAACGAGAGTAACCGTAGGTTTGGACAAGCCAGAGGTACAAAGCTACCATTTGTAGAAGTATGACTGAACGCCTCAAAGCCAAAATCCTGCCTAAATGTAACGATTAGAAGCACAAGAGAATGCTATGTTCACTGACACATCAACAAAGCTAAACACTATGTATTACTCATGGTAAGATGGATTCCTTAACTCTGCATACAATATCAGGAGGCATGCCATTCATACTGAAGCAGACAGGTTTTTTGGAATATTAGAATATAAGAAATAGGCGCAGAAGATATACCAGCCCTCCACTCCTGCACCACCATTCAGTAACACCATGTCTGAAGCAATCACGGCCACAACACCACTTTCCCATTTTCTCCACTTACTTCTTGAGATCCTCACCACCAACATCCTTTCTTCCCCCCACCACATAGTTCAAATATCATTAATTTTCTGCCATAAATATACTAAATGACTGCCTCAACAACTCTGGAGCAAAGATTTCTAGAGATCCACTCCTCTGGAAGGAACTACTCATCCTCGTCTCCATAATAAATGGGCAGCACCTTATTCGGAAATGATGTCCAGTGATTGTACACGCCCCTTTGGAGGAAACATCCTTTCAGAATCCATCCTGTCAATGATGTTCAAAATGTTTTCAAAATTTCATATATTTTAATAAAATCACATCTCATTCTTCTAAATGTTTCTTCTAAACATTCTTCTAATCTATACCCCACTTCATAAATCAACCTCTTAATCCCAGAAATCAATTTAGGGAACCTTCTCTGCAACTATATTGTTCGTTAAGTATTTAGATGGAAGTGCACACAGGACTCCAGGTGTGATTTCAACAGTGCTCTGTTGAAAGTTGCAATAAAACTTCCCTACATTTGTTCCCCGTGCTCCTTGGAAAAAAGGCCAAACGATCAACAGCCTTCCTAATTATTTGCATTATCAGCCAGACAATCCCAATCCTCTGGGGGCACCCGCATCTGTATGCCGCACATCTGTATGCCGCACATCTGTATGCCGCACATCTGTATGCCGCACATCATTTTGCAGTCTCACCCATCTAAATAATAATTTGCTTTTTCATTCTTCCTTCATAAGTGACACAGCGGAAGAGTTGCTGCCTTAAGAACCTTGGCTCGCAAATTACGCGACCTCGTAGCCTCTCAGCCCGCGTACGCACGCAGGCGCATTGCAGTCGTACGCAGCGTCTTGACGTTGTGCGCAGCGTCTTGACGGCGTACGTGATGACGTCACCACCCTACGCCGTGCAACGCCCAAATTCAGTCGGATCGCCTCCTGCCCAGCTGATTTGTAAGCATGAGTTTTCTCAGAGATCTTCGGTTTCCTCCCACACTCCAAAGACATACAGGTTTGTAGGTTAATTGGCTTGGTATAAGTGTAAATTGTCCCTCGTGTGTGTAGGATAGTGTTAATGTGCGGGGATTGCTAGTTGGCACGGTCTCTGTGGGCCGAATGGCCTGTTACCAAGTTGTACCTCCAAAACTAAAACTAAAACTAAGTGAATAACCTAACATCTTCCTATATTGCACTCCAGCTGTCCACTCATTAATCCAATCATATGTCTTTGCAAGCTCTGTGTCCTCCTCAAAACTTGCTAACACAGCTATCTTTAATCACCACAAATGTGATTACAGTACTCTTGGTCCTTCCATCCAAATAATTAATAAAGTTGAGGCACTAGAGCCAACAATGTACTGCTCTATTATCCCATCAGGTCCATTTATTCCAACTATCCATTTCTGTCAGCTATTTATTTATGAAGAAAGTTGCTTGTCATTTGATTGTAGACTTATTTTGTAATACTTATAGAAAAGTATCCAGTTGTACTTTAAACTTAACAGCTGTGAAAATGCAAGCAAAACTATGTTCCACTAATATATTTGATTCACCATCAAGAAAATGCAATACAGTTTGCATAACCATGTCTCACATGTTCAAAGAATCTTTGCTAGTGTTTCTTTGCAATTAGTGCAACATTTTAGTGCATTTGGTTTCCTGCAAATAAACAATAATATTTCATGTATTGTTCTTGCTAATATTCTTGCCTTATATTCATGTTCTTTATTGGTCAAGGTCCTCCAAATTATTAACAACATACAGTATTCACTCATAAATAGATGGTCACATTGTTTTAATCATCTTTGATGCGGTGAAGAAGAATGTAAACAGGGCATAAAGGGCAGAACATCTTTCCTTTGGTACTGTATCATAATATGAAATGACAAGAGTAACACAGTGGGCTTGTTACTTGAGTTTTGGAAAGACATTTGATCATACTTTTCAATAGAGATCCAGTAGGGAACAAAATGAACAAATATGATTTAAAAAAAACAGCACATGGTGATAAAATGAATTGTGACTGAGCTATAAAAATGGCACATAAAATGATGGAAGGATATATAGAAAAGTGTGTCTTATAGATTCCATATTGAACTGATCAATGATTTCAAAAATAAATTAGCATTGGATATAAATTGCTTTTTCGCCTTGAAATATATAAATAATGATAAAAAAGATTTCAAATATGCTCAAAAGCAGTTACAAGTTACAGGAGGGCTAAAAACCTGTGGATTTGTTAGCAGGCATATTGCAAAAGTAGCCATTCAATTAAGTAGAAAGAACATATGTCAAATAAGCAAATGAATTACAATGGAGATATACAGAAAAAAATAGTAAGAAATCCAACACCAAGAATTACTTAAGAGATATCAAATTGGCAAAATAAAATGCTAGTTTCTATAAAACAGTGGCTAAATCAGAGGAATCGACTGTTATTTTGTACAATGTACAAATCAGTTGCAGCAGGATTATTTTATAAAATCTGGAACTGAAAAAGATGCACAGAGCTATTTGGAATCTACAGAATAAAACAAATAATTTATGGAACTAGAACAGTAGTCATTGGGAAGGAGAAATGGAGATCAGATTTTTGAACTTTATGTAAGTACAGTCAAGATGACTTGATTATGTGGTAGATAGAAGAGTGGAATACAAAAAGACCAAATTACCGATATAATTGAACATTACTTCAAAGTGTTTGATATTGTGAATAACAAGGGAAGTTATTATTTCGATTATTTCTACCATAGTCAAACTGTAAAAATGCTGAAAGGTTAGATGGTTACATTCATTTTGTGTTCGATAGTTTCTAGAATTTCATTTTCTGTTAATTTGCCTGTCGTTCTTATCCTTCCAAAAAGGTTTAAAAAAACTCCATTACATGAGCATTGAGTGAGAATGACATCCTGTTCTTAATCTAGAGTTATTCAAAGCTTTTTGGATTACAAAATGGTTGAGAAATTTCTTTTGTGATATGTTGCCATTATCTAAATGACATTCCTAAAATTCAGAACATCCAACCCTTGTAATCTTCTAAATCTTCAATAAAACAACAATTCACATCTAATTAACAAAAGGAAGCGTACTGGCTAAAACAAAGAACATATTGCAGATAAAATGTATTTGAATGAATTGGTGTTTTCCAAATGACATTGTATTTAAATTGCTGCAGTAAATGAACTACAGAATAAAAAGACAAAAATACACAGTTACATTGAGCAAAGATTGTGTTTCCACTGAACTATGCATGATTGACCCATGATATTTCACGAAGTACATGGAAGATTCTTTTGTTAAATCCATAATTCTCATGGTTATTATCCAAACTTTAAATACATTTTGTCCTAACAGCAAAGTCATTCATTGATCAGAGAACTGAAAAAACACCCAGTTCAGTTCTATATTAAGGAATCCCTATGAGCCATAGCACAATGACACATCTTTCAGAATGAAGAATGTGATATTTCATTTGTGATGTTCTAAAACATGATAAATCACATTTCATTAAGAATGTTATTAATATGCATTATGCAAATCAGTCCACAATTAAGCATTTATGTTCGTAAAGAAGCGGTAACATCACTCAAACAGTGCTATGAGTGTTGTTTGTAATATCGAATGTAAACAGCTATGTGATGGAATGGACCACCCTGTGCATTGCTATGCGGAATTGCATCTAGTTTTCCCAGAAATACACTTACCTCAAGGGTCATGTACACAGTGCTAATAGCTAGCTTTGTATCTCCTTCCAGCAGTTCTTTAAGATCTTTCAATAAAATCTGTTCAGTACATAAACCTGAATCAAAGACAGAAGCAAAAATGTTTCAATATTTTCCTAACACAGCTTATAAGTAATCATATATTTGCTTTTGGCGATAGATTTCACAGTGGCAAGCATTTAAATTGTTTCAAAGCCTTAACTCAAATTATTATTTAAAGTAGAATTAGCAAAGTTGTCTGTTGCACAATATCTATTTGGAACAGTAAATACTGCCAAACAAGCAAATGAAATTTTGGATCTTTTGAGTAAATGCCAGCAGAACTTTTCACAAATGGAACAAGTGGCAGCACTCTGGTCATGAAATAAAAACAGAAAATGCTGCCCGTTTTGCTGACCATTTCCAGCATTTTCAGTATTTAATTCAGATTTCCAGCATCTACCATTCATTGATGCATCCACACTCAAATCCACAATTCCCAAATTGACTTGTGTAGGAAGGAACTGCAGATCTGGTTTACAACGAAGATACACACAAAATGCTGGAGTAACTCAGCGGGACAGGCAGCATCTCTGGAGAGAAGGAATGGGTGACGTTTCAGGTCAAGAACATTCTACATGCTTTTATGATAGAATGTAAAGATGATTTGATGTGATGCGATGCAATGCCAATATAAGTTAGGTCATTTGTATTTTGCTATTTTCTTTTTTGTTTTTCTCTGTTATGTTTGTATGTGTATTTTGTTATGTCAATAAATGTTGAGTTAAAAAAAAAGAACATTCTACAGACTCCTGAAGAAGGGTCTCGACCCAAAACGTTATCCGTTCCTTCTCTCCAGAGATGCTGCCTGTCCCGCTGAGTTACTCCAGCATTTTTTGTCTTTTCCATATTTACTTGCCATTATTTCGAGCATATGTTTCAAGATGTTCCATTGCTGTATGTCCCGCGGGATCCAGTGAGTAAATTCCAATCCAGCACCATTCCCAAAAGTGATGCTGGAAAAATCAGCCCTTAGACCATCTGCCAGTTTGATCTGAAGGACATACCGACTCAATTGATTTCAATTGGGATTGTGGAATTATGAGGGAAGTATAGAATCTGTTATTTAGTTTGTGTTTTGTTTAAACATTTTATTACTTGAAATTATTTTAAAGTATTCTTGTTAACATTATTATGAAGTTAAGTAATTTAAAAATGTATATTATTTATTTCCTTCGTAACATTTTTAATATTGTTGGCTGGCCAAGTTCAGGATGGGGCTCTGCCAGTTGGTAAGGTGCAAGGGGAGTTTTGAGGGCCATTTTTCCATGGTTCAAGACTGCCTTTCCACTGTACATAAGTGAAGTTGGCTCTCCATGTCCATTGGTAAATTCAGGCAGATGACAAAGTTGGGCCATGTGCAGCAAATTCTGAGCACTTGTTTTCATTAATCTCTATGATTCTCTTTTCACCAAGGTGCTGAACCTTTCTGCTATCAAACATTTTAAATCTGCAATAAGGTACTACAATAATACATATATTTTTAACAACTCAGTGTATTTAAATTTAAACAATTATGCCTGCAAATGCATCCTATTCATTAAAAACTAGCAACAAAAGTCTATTTCGTATTTCCTCTTTCTAAGCCTGCACATTCAAGACTTACATTTAGTAACTAGTAGAGAAGAACATTTTTTTCAGCTGATAGGGCTGCATATAAAAAGATGACTGAATGCATACTTCAAAACGAATGGTCAGATGAATTGAGTGATAAGCAGGACCAACACTTCTTGGTGACCGTACATGCTGACACAGGATGCAGGCAGTACAACACAGGAACAGACCCTCCAAAACATGACTATAGTATCTGCCTCCATCACGACCTTGGCAATGCGTTCCAGGCTTCCATATCTCAATGGGGGAAAAAAAACTTGCTCCCTCTCACCTTATAGCTTTGCCCTTTAGTCTTGGACATTTCCACCCTAGTAAAAATATGCTGTCCGAATGTCCCATCCATGCCCCTCATAATTTTATAAACCTCTATCAAGTCTCCCCTCAACCTCCCGATGTTCTGGAGAAAACAATCCAAGTCTATCCAACCTCTCCCTGCAGCTGAAACCCTCTGATCCAGACAGCATTCTGGTAAACCTCCTCTGCACCGTCTCCAAAGCCTACACAACATTCCTGTAATGGGGCAACCAGACTGCATACAATACTCCAAATGTATACTCCAAGTATATTTCACATTTTTAGAAATTTAATTTGATTTTATATATTTAGTTATTAAAGTATAAGTTGATTGGTCTCAAAATACAACAATGAGGATTGATGGAAAAAGTGGTAATAAATAGTTTAGTTTTTAATTGATGTGTACCAGCACCTTCTTGTCCATAAAAAGCACTGAGCAAGATTAACAGTCTAGCTCTTACAAAGATTAGTCAAAACACAATCATATTTTCCCAAATATAACAACTTTTCATAACTTTATCATACTTGGAATCATATGACCAAGGGTCTCAAAAAATGATGAGTGGATGTATTTAGGCTGTATGCAATGGATTACTGCAAAATCAATTTTGGTCTGATCTTATCCCATTAAGTTAATCCTTGTGCAAGACATAATTGGTCGCATCCCCGTGCAAATGATGGAAATACAATTACCATTTTCAATGGATCACATGCAAGACAGTATGCCTGAACAACGTAGGCAAGTGTTGAGGACTGAGAAGGAAGAGACGCAGAGCAGTTTGTCACAAATTGCTACATCTGATGAGTGCCAAGGTTACATTGCTTTTCATTAGTATGTGTTATGTCTTTTATTTGTGCTTCCAGAATAACCAGAAAAGGGAGGTGATGGACGAAATGGTTCTTTTCTGCCTCACGACCAAATTGGCTTAACAACTGCAATAACATCTCGTACTAATATTTAATAAACTTTAACATGGCAAATCAGTCCTCAAGATGCCCCTCAAATATCATGAAATAAAATGGAAAGTTGTTACCAAACCATCAAGGAACGGAATAAAAGATAGCAGAATAAAAGAAAACAATTTTTTTTGAGCATTTGTTTGGTTTTGGTCAGGTAAAACTGGATTGGTTTTCCCCCTTAAATAGATTATGAGATTATATAGAATACTAGACCAAGTGCAGACCCGTTGGGTCTGTTCCCCCAAGGGGGGGGGGGGGAGGGAGGGAAGAGGCGACATGCAGCGTCACACACACTAACTACCTCCCCCCTCCCCCCAGCACTCACGCTAATTACCCCCCTTGATATATTAATATTATTAATTTGCTCCTTTTACCCCATAACCACCCTATCTACTGACGCATAGCCCCCAACGCAGTCACATCTAGAGAGGGGGGGGGGGGTGTTAGAGAGTGAGGGCAGAGAGAAGGGGCAGAGACAGAGAGAGAGAGAGAGAGACACACACACACAGAGGGGCAATAGGGATGGGGGTGGAGAGGAGGCGAAGAGAGAGGGTGGGTGAGGGGGGGGAAAGGTGGGGGAGGAGGGGAGGAGAGGAGAGAGGGTGAGAGCGCGAGGGGGAGGGAGGAGGGGGGAGGGTGGAGGGAAGAGGGTAGGGGGTGTGGAGGGGAGGGGAGGGGTTTTTAGGGGAGGGAGGGGAGAGAGAGAGGGGAGGGGGGGAGAGAGAGGGGGGGGGGGGAGGGGGAGAGAGAGAGGGTGTGCTGAGAGTGGGGGGGAGGAGAGGGGGAGGGGGAGTAGGGGTGTGTGTAGGGGAGGGGGGTTTAGGGGAGGGACGGTGGGGGAGGGGGATGGAAGGGAGAGGGAGAAAAAGAGGGGAGAGAGAGAGGGAGGGGGGAGGAGAGGGGGGAGAGAGTGGGGGGGGAAGGGAGGAGAGGAGAGGGGGGGGGAGAGAGGAGAGGGGGGGGGGAGAGAGGAGAGGGGTTTAGGGGAGGGGGAGAGGGGGGGGGGAGAGGAGGGGGGTGAGAGGAGGGGAGAGGGGGGGGGGGGGAGAGGAGGGGGGGGGAGAGGAGGGGGGGGAGAGGAGGGGGGGGGGAGAGGAGGGGGGGGAGGGGGGGGGGGGAGAGGGGGGGGGGGAGAGGAGGGGGGGGGGGGGGGGGGGGGGGGGGGGAGAGATGGGGGGAGAGGGGGGGGGGGGGGGGGGGGGAGAGGGGGGGGTGATGGGGAGAGGAGGGGAGAGAGAAAGGGGAGGGAGAGAGAGGTGGGGGGAGAGAGAGAGAGAGAGAGAGAGAGAGGGTGCCTTTTTACTTCAACCCAAACAACCATTTGCAGGCAGTGCTTTTTTCCCTCAAACTAACCATATTTTCATTTTCAAACCACATTATGGGTACTCACAGCTGTGGAGACATTTGTTCAGTGTTATTCAGAGCTGTGATTGAGGCACACCACTTGCAGAGACTGATTGAGGCACACCACTTCCTGGTTTTATAGTCCCTCCCCCTCCCTCCAGCAGGGGCAGCAGAGAGAATGGGGAATTTTGTAAAAACATTAAGATCTGTCATTTTTCATTGACGGGAAAAATCCTCGGCACACATGTGGCGGAGGGGGGCTCTGAGCGAGGTGGCCAAAAATGACGGCCGTAGGTGGCGGCGTTCTCTCAGAAATCGCAGCACAGAAGGCCAAAAGTGGTCAAGAACAGAGATTTAGTAATATATAGATGTTATGAGTGCTCCAAACCCCTCAAAGCTTTCATGCAATTTAAAGGTGTTATGTCATGAACTTGCAAAAATACCAGAAAGCCTTAAGAGTAATATATTTAAGTTTAACCCCATCCACCATTTGTTTAATTGGTGTATACACACACACACAACTATATTCTTCACCCTTTCCCAACCATTTCCATACCCCGTGCTCCATTCCTTTTCCTATCCACCAGACCACCCTCATCACCAGCACCTTACATGGGAATAGAGGAAACAATGCAGAAATAATGCTGGTATATGGACCTCCTGGAACAGATTCTACCAGAGAGATGTTGGCTGAAATGTGAAGTCGCTCTATGCAACCATCTTTACCTCATGACCCTTGATAATAGAATGAAAATCTATCAATTTTGAATTTTAAAATAATAATTATGATTTGCAAAAATATTTTCCATGTTTCCAAAGAAAGATCACTGCTGAAATATTAGATCATATTCTGTTTTCCTATTCACACATGCAGTCTGACCGACTGAAGATATCCAAGACATTCTATTTTCATGCCGAATTTGTTTTGAAAATTGTTTATCTTCATTCTTGAAGGTACTGGTTTTATCCTTCATGCTGTCATAGAATAGAATAACCTTTAATAATCCTTTACAGGAAATTACAGTGCCACAACAGCTTCAAGACAGACATAACACCACACATTTCAACAGATATCTTCAATACATAGTAAGTTAAAATTTTTGTGCATTATAAAACCTTATAGCAGCTGGTATACAAGACTTCCTATGTCTCTCCGCTTTGCACATTGGTGCAATCAGTCTCTGACTGAAGATGCTGCACTTGATCACCTTCAGGGCGTGGAGTGGGTGAGTGGGGTTGGTCATTATTGAGCCTAGTTTTTTCAGACTTCCCAGTCAATAGAAATGAATAAGATCGAGAGGAACTGCCCTCTAGATTTTATTTTTTAAAACATCAATTACATCACATTCATCAGCAGTACTCACCATTTGTAAAGCAGTTTATGCAGGCTACAGAGTGCACCACAGCAACCTAGTTATTTAGATAGTAGAAGCATATCAACCATGCTTATTCACTTAAGCCTGAAAAATCTGTCACTAACCGTCTCATATAACTTACTCTAATTTAACTTCAAGCAATTTCCTTCCCAACATTTCAAGTGTGCTCTGTCTCCAAAGTACTAACCCACACTCAAGTTAAGTTGGCCTTACTAACTTAAGTTGGCCTTAGTACAGTTTACATTTGATTAATTCCCTTTGAAGACTCTGGACCACATGCTGCACATTCTGTCCAGAAACATTAAGTAAGCCTCACTAACAATAGGCAGCGTACTGGTGCTTTGCTAAAATCATAAAGCAGGATAGTAAGTTATCCTTAGCCCTTTTCATTCCTATATCCATTGTCCTGTTTAGAGTTGGGACTCGACTTTTATCAGGCTATGCATGGAACTCCAGAGGGAGATGCAAGCATACAACAGCCTAATTTGCAGCTGTTGGCAGATTCCAGAAGTGAATGTAGATTTTTGCTCCCTATGCTCAAAGCATTCCCTTAATAATGATTTATAGATTACACACATAGAATCTACCCATAAAGTCTTGCATTTATATTCCTGTACTATTTTTATATGTAAACATTTAATGTGATATAGTAACCTCCATAATGTTTGGGACAAGACCCATCATTTATTTATTTGACTCTGTACGCCACAATTTGAGATTTGTAATAGAAAAAAAATCACGTGGTTAAAGTGCACATTTTCAGATTTTAATAAAGGCCATATTTATACATTTTGGTTTGACCATGTAGAAATTACAGCAATGTTTATGCCCCCATTTCAGGGCACCATAATGTTCTCATGGGTATATTGAGCGGACAGAATGGTCTCCTGTTGTAAGGAAATATATGAAAATACATGACAATCTCTTAATAGGAATTAGCAATGGTCTCTACTTAGTGACCACTATAGTCATTGGCTCATGTAATGCTCTTGGTTTGAGAGCATATTCAAAATCTAACTTTTGCCTGAAAACAACATTTTACCCTTATTAACTACAGTAGTCAATTGGAGTCCATACTTTTCTGGCTAAGCAGAATTAAACCAACTAAAGAAAAATAAAAATTACCGGAAACGTCAAGCTTTACTTGTTGCAAAGCATCAAAGATCTCTTGGCACGCAGGTTGATCAGGAAACCTCTGTTCCAGAGCAGCAATTATTTCTTTATCTTTTAGAGTCACTCTTCCAACTTCAAAAGTCATGTTCATGCAGTCTAATGTAATTAAACCTGACAAATAAATAATGTTACAATCAAAAAAGAAGCACATCTTTTAGAACTGATAGTTTGCATATCATTTAAAAATTGTTTCATTTGCTGTCCAATTCAAACAAAACTGAATATCAAATAAAAAGTGAAAATTTAAGAGATTTAAACTCAACAATGCATGTGTGTGTTTTTACAATACTGGGTACAAAAAGTGTGGCATCATACATAAACATTCTGCAGCCACAAGTTTGTTCCCCGACTACGGTTCAGAAGCAACTACAATCCAAACGTGACAGGCAGAAACGCTTCTTTGACAAGTCCAGCAACCCTTAAGCCTTAAGCAAGACTTAAACCTCTCGTTCGTGGACAAGTGGTCCATCTCCAGACAAACAAAGGCTATGCACACCTGGGACACATCTACGGCTCTGCCAAAGAGTTACGCTCTTATCTTGTTGAAGCGGACGGAGCCATCTACAGACGCAAACGTCAACATATCCTTCCGGGGAAGGAGCAGCGTCCTGCGACTCCGTATCCTGATGTCTCGCGTTTCGTATACCCTCCCACAGTCTGTCCCGCGTCCCCACTACCGCCTATTGTTCCCACTGCGGTCTCCCCGTGGCACATGATGCCTAGCTCAACAATCTCGTCACCCTCCCTGCTTGTCGGGCCGCCGGTCATTTCCCCAGTTCCCTCCCCGGTTTCATCTCCATTGAAAGGAGGTGGGGCGGACTCGTACCGCGCTCGGACCGGAAGGGTTTGCAGGCCACCCGTTAAATATGGCGATTGTGTAATTCTGCTTATGTATTATTAATATCCCTCCTATATTGCTTAGCTACCGATGCTGCATTTGTTTCTAGAAGGAAAGATGTAGGTTGGCTATTTCATACTAGCCAATTATAGTGTTTGTGAGTAGTGACTCTGCCTACTATGTACTTCATATTATCAAGAGCCTGCTTACGCTAGTTAGAAATGAATAGCAGCTCGGACATGTGATGACTGCAGATCCTTGCCTAATGTATGTAGTCCTAACAAATACTCTGTTGTATCTGAACGTGTGCTGACTTAACTCATTACAATTACCATGCCACTTTATATACAATCATGTTACGTTTGAATTGCCATTGTGTCATTTGTGGTACGTAATGAATGTTAAATTGAATATCATAATGTAATAACTAGGAACTGCAGATGCTGGTTTATACCAAAAATAGATTAAATATTGTTGTTCCACGTACTGCAGTATAATCATTTCATCCAGATTTTAATATAATTCGTCAAGAAGAAACAAGTAAAAACAAAACTTTAGGGTGGAGATATTGTTAACCAGTAATTATGACTTTGATAGTCATCGAAAATTCAGTTATACTTCCTGCTATATGGTACATTTTTGAATGTTTCTTTTTTTTAAAAAGGTTCATAGCGCTTTCTTTCCAGTTCACTAATTCTGCCAACTGCGTGAGTAAAAGCTGCGCAGCAGTGCACTCTAATGGACAGCAGGGAATCAATGTCACCATCTCTTAGACATTTACCTGCATGTACACACATGCCAGAAGTGTATGATAGATCTTCTCCAGAGTTAACGTCATCATTATTTCTCATCACAAATTCAAAGCTATATCTTAACATGCATGTCAATAGTACAAGTACTTTGATTCATTCTAGTGTAAGTAATTTCCACCCACTCATCCTTCAAATTGTGAAAGTGATCAAGTATACAAATGCAAGAAACCCTTGCTAATCAAAAAAAGAACACTCCTACCTCTGAGAAGATGTGTTAATTGCTGGTTTAACAGCTCTGGAGCTCCTTGGAGAATCTCTGAAGCTATTAGCGTGATGCAGGATCCCACTGGCTCCAGGACAATTTCAGAGTGATCAGAATGTATTCGCTCTTCCTCTTGGTGGTCAATTATTTTGACAACAGCTGTATCAAGTGCTTTGTCATCACTAAAAGGCAACAAGACACCAGATGTAATTTTATGTTGCCCATTATCTGCTGCGCATTCTTATACTTAGTTATTTAATGTGTGTCACTAAGATAATAGCAAATGTTTAACCATTCAGAGCATATGAGCTAACCCAACAAAATGATGGGTCTGAAGAAAGGTCTTGTTCCGAAACGTCACCCATTCCTTCTCTCCAGAGATGCTACCTGTCATGCTGAGTTACTCCCATTTTTGTGTCTATCTTCAGTGTAAACCAGCATCTGCAATCCCTTCTTACACAAAATTATGGTTCTAGTCAGCAATGGAAAAGATGGAAGGGCAACCCACAATTGTTGTCAGTTTTCTACAGACAGGATTCTCCAATTACATTTCTGTGTAACAAGGCTTCGGACAAGACATGAATACAACTGAATTTGCTTGATAGCTGTAATCAGGTGACTTGTTAAAGCAGTAAATACAAATATTAAAGCACGTGAAATTATGTCATCTCAAATATTTATGATATATTATTTGTTGACACTATCTGGCTTTAGGTTACAGGTAATAATTTAGATCACTAAAGAAAATTAAATTAATGTTGTCTGGTAACAATATATTAGTTTTTCTTTCGACTATGTCAGGATATAAATATAATTTAAATATTATTGGACACCAATACAAATGTGCAGCATTTTGGGCAAGCTCATTTATTCCAGCTATTAGCTAGAATGAACGTGGGTTTCTTTGTCAACTCTTAACACAATTATTTGTCTTTTAACTTCACAAAAATTAAATTAGTTATGCTCCTACTAAGTGTAAAGCTCATATTTGTGAAAATGACAGGTCATTAAACAAATATGATCCATAAGACTTTACCAAGCTACATATGATAAACAATAATTTTTATACGAATAAAGAAAACAAATACATTCCATGTTATCATTATGAATGAATGAATGAATGAATGAATGAATCTCTTTATTGTCATTGCACATGGTACAACGAAATTTAAAAGTCAATCCCACGGTGCGATTCACAAGAGCAATTTTAAATATATAAGAAAAGGTAAAAATATATACATATTAAAGAAAACAAAATTAGAGATAAATAACAATAGCAGCTGAGATAGAACCATTCAGTTGAATGTGAGTGTTATTTCTTATTTTGCATTGTTAAGTTCACGTATGGCTATGGGGTAGAAGCTGTCTCTGAGTCTGTTTGTGCGAGTTTTGAAAGACCTGTACCGGCTGCCAGAGGGCAGCAGGTGGAACAGGTTGTGTCCAGGGTGGGAAGGGTCCCTCAGGATGTTGGCTGCCCTGCCAAGGCAGCAAGAGCTGAAGATGTCCTTCAGGGAAGGCAGTGGGCAGCCAGTGATTTTTTGTGCGGTGTTGATGACCCTTTGAAGGGCTCTCCTGTCCAGTGACAGTACTTCAAAAGTACAGAAATACTCAGGAAATTAAACAACATAATAGCAAACATCCAGAAGTTACATTCCTACTGGAAGATCATCAATTTAGAGATAAATTACGTTATTTTGTTTCATAATATGCATTTTGTTTTTATTTTCTGTATTTTTGATTATAATTTCTGCAGAATTTCTCTCAGTATCAGTTATCATTAAGTGAGTAAACGAAAGAATGGCAATCAAAAACCAAAGAGGTTAAAAACAAGTCCTAGAGTAGCAACGTTACAAAATTTTGAGATTTAAAAAATTAAGTCTGCAATTTATCCCATCAGATAAAGCATAAAACGAGGTTTAATTTGACACCTAATTCACTTTCATATCTTCAGTATTAAAAACGTTATGGCCATTTTCATACTCTGAAATTAGCATCTTGTTTCCTATTGCTTTTCCATTGACTTAACTCAAAAACTGTGATCGAGGACAGTCAAATTAAGAGAACTGAATGAAATATTCAGTTATTACAGATTGAAGCATTCTTAAACAAATATGAAACAATCTTACTTGGATGACCTGAAATAAAAGCATATAATTAGTTAGTTATTTAATTGTTGCTAACTACAAAATTCAAATACTGGATCTAAACATCTATCCATTTCTTAAGAAAAGGTTAACATTTTTAAATAGCCTAAGTGTCCAAATAACATTCACACAAGAATTCACAATATAAAATGATTTCTAAATCTCATTGTCATGAATTTATAGGCCAAATGAAGGGATTTAGTGTTTAATTCCCGTAAATTAATGGCCATTTTAATCATCTTGCGAGTGAGATTTTGTGGAACGCGATCGTTTGGAACGTTGCGGTTGCGGTGAACTTAAACCCCACATCTGTAGGAAAAACACGGCCATTTCGTATATTTACATAATCACATTTTCGACGATGAAATTTTGATTAAAGTAATCCTAAGAAGCAAGTTTATATGTAAAATACATGACTTACCTTATGTTTTGTCCCGTACGTGAGATCTATCCCGATGGCGGCGTTGACGGTGTTAGAAGTAGTTTTTTATTTTACTCCAGCCCTTAAATTGTTTCGCGGTTTAAAAAAAAAATTCCGAGAACGGCAGTCTGAACGATTATTCAGCATTAGGTAGTAGCCCGAAAAAATATATCTCGGACAGGCAGGAGGAAACAGCATTTTAATCCCGCCCCACCCCTCAAAGGCGCCAAAGTCGCGCACACGGCCAGTGACAGAACTGCAGCGCCGCTGAAGGTAAGTGTTGTAACATACCTATCCAGAGATCACTAATATTTGAACTCTGCAACCACCAGACGACGAGACGCATAAAGGGTTTTGTCATGTAACAAACTGATCAAGTTCAAACTTAAATTCAATTTACAACTGGCATAGCTATTAACACTTCAAATAAACAGAAACTAAAGGGCCTGTCCCACTTGGGCGACTTAATCCGCAAGTTCTGACGAGTTTGCCCTCGACTCACACGCGCAGCATGGTCGACACGAGGTCGTAGGAGGTCTTCGTAACTCTCCTTCACGCTTGAGAGTGGTCTCCGTGTACTCGAGGCCTTGGCTAAGTCGCGGTGTTTTTTTCAATATGTTAAAAAATGCCTGCGAATAAAAAAAGGTCGCCATGGGAAAAATCGATCTTTTTTTTACTCGTAAGCTAAGTCGTAGTAGGTCGGCATGTTAGTCGTGGGTAATCGAGGGTTGTCGAAGGTCTAAGGTAGTCGTAGATAGTCTTCATTATAGTCGAAGGGAGGTCGAAGGAGATCGTCTTCACAATTTTCCTGAAGTTAGTCGTAGCTAGTCGAAGCTGGTCTTGAACATAGCTGAAGGAGGTCGAAGGAGGTCTTCAACATGGTCGAAGGAGGTCTTCAACATGTCATTTTTTCAAACTCTTCTAAACTCGCCAATTAGGTCGCCCAAGTGGGACGGCCCCTTAAGACATTCAAGTTATAAACAGTAATGTAAACATTGGAATAATGTTTCCTTTTGCTGGTTTAGAGCCCTATCTCCTGCACCAAAGAGCCAACAGAATGTGCGAGACAAATGTTACATCTATGGACATTGTCATTTTAAGAGAACACGCAAGCTCTATACAAACAATCTAACATAAACTAATGATGAATGGTGCATATTTTTACTCTAGAACTATCATTGCAAATGGGCCCATCTGTCTCCAACCAAAAGACATTTCTACGCTCATTAATTCACATATTCTATGTCGTATGGTGCTCAGTGTTATTTTGTTCTATTACAATGAAGATTTGAGATATTTCCAATACATATCCGCGCCTACAAAAGAGCAACCTGACACCCTATCAAAATGCCTGCTTATCATTTTATTCACAATCAATAAGGTGGCCTGACATATACTCTCTTTATTATTCTCCTCAGATGGACACTGGGTGTTATTCAACATTGCGTTTTGACCATCTCAAGTTTACTGTGTATGATATTCAAATGAGATTGCTCCATATCATTGCGCCTTTGTTAAACAGGAATTATCATCAAAACCAGCTGTTAATTTCTTCATGTGTAAATTAGCATCTGCAGCTCCTTCCGACACATGAATGATCAGTCTTTTTCCCAAGATAGGGTAATGAAGAATTAGAGGGCATAGTTTAAGGTGAGAGGGGAAAGATTTAATAGGAACTTGACAGGCAATTTTCTTCACATAGTGGGTGGAAGGTAAATGGAACAAGCAACTAGAGGAAGTAATTGAGGCACATACAATAACAACATTTAGAAGACACTTGGACAGGTACATGGATAGGAAAGATATATAGAGATACGGCGTGCAGTAAGCTCCGGAGTGCTGTGGCCGCCGACTCCCAACATCGCGGAGCTGGGGTTGCGGGCGTCCGGCTGCGGGCTGCGCCGGTTGTAGCTCCGACCCCGGCAACTCTACCCCTGGCTGCGCGGCGCTCCAAATCCAGCGCCGCCCGCAGCCCCAGCTCCGCGATGTTGGGAGTCGGCGGCCACTGCGCTCCAGAGCTTACCGCACGGTGACCCGGAAAGGCATTGCCCGCTCCCCGCTGGCATCCCAGCACTGTGGCCGCCGACTCCCAACATCGCGGAGCTGGGGCTCCGGGCGTCCGGTCGCGGGCGGCGCTGGATTTGGAGCGCCACGCAGCCAGGGTTCGAGTTGCTGGGGTCGGAGCTCCAACCGGCACCGCCCGCGGCTGGACGCCTGCAGCCCCAGCTCCGCGATGTTGGGAGTCGGCGGCCACAGCGCTCCAGAGCTTACTGCACGGCGACCCGGTAAGGCATTGCCCGCTCCCCGCCTCTCCAACCAGGTAGGGGACTAAGAATTAAAGTTTCCCCCTTCACCCCCCCCCACCCCCCCCCACACAAAATCCCTCCAAACTAACTGACTAACATTTAAGCAATGATTTACAATGATTCTCCGGGGAGGAGGCAGCTCCAGACTTTTCAAGCCGCCCGCGCTACCTACCTAATCTACGCTAAAAATCTTCCATTCCGAAATCCGAAAAATTCCGAAATCCGAGAAGTGTCTGGTCCCAAGGCTTTCGGATAAAAGGTTGTGCACCTGTACTACTATGACCTTACTGTATACTAATATTCATTTCCCAAATGTACTTCTATTTTTAATCCTTGGGCTTCATTAAAAATCCAGACCTTACTGTTTCTGTTAATATTTCCACCAAGTTGGAGAAAACGATTAAAAGAATGCCAAATTGTTAACTTTTATTATTTCTAAAATTAAACACATTTCAAACAGTACTTAGAAACTAAAACTTGGATCACTGTACCTTGTCAGCCGATTATGATCAACAAGTGTTAAAGCTAGTTTCCCTTCCGTGTTCAACATGTGGAGGTCAATATCATCTCTGAATATTAAGGAAGATTCAGAGATATTCAGCTGTTGTAAAATGAAAACAACTTCACTGCGAAGGGGAAATTCTGATCTTTGTACATTCAGCACTGGAACATAAAGATGATCTTTTGGATGGGTCTGAAGAGAAAAATGTAGTTGGCATTTTATTTCTAAAATGAATTACAATATACCATCACACATTAAATCTCAAATTTATTTCATGAAATCCATCAAATATTTATATACTAAAAATGTCTACATGTAAATTAAAACTCTCCCATGCAGTAAGACAAAAAAAAAATGCTGAATGTACTGTCAATCAATTCATTTCAATATCTACTGTTTTGACGTACTGTAATTCCACAACTGTGAATCAACTAATACTTTGTCAATACGGTGTCTGAAAATGTTGTAGATGCTATCAGCTGGTACTTTGGCCACATAGCTTCCCACTTATAAATGTACGTCGGAATTTGGCCAAAAGTGGCAGCACCCGCCACGTAATTAATGGATAATAAATGATAAAATGCACACTGGCTTTTACACTTGAACTCCAGGTACAGAAGAAACAAATGGTATCAGCGTCTGACAGGCCGTGACAGCTAATGCAAAGTTCTTTGGCATCGACAAAACTTAGAAACAGATGCTGAATTCACTTTCTTGATTATTCTATCTCTGCCTTTTGAGCTATTTAGCAAACTATCAGTTATTAACCTGATAATTTAATAAATCAATGATTTAATATTAAATTGAAATAAAACGTAAAAAGTAATTAACTGCTTGGCTTTTTCTTCCTATGCCTAGTCTAAATGGCATAAGTTTGCAGAGTTCCCAAAGTAATGCTGTAGATTCTCAATGCATTCGGGATTCACCATTTGGTTGATAGAGAGCAGAGTGACAGATATGTAGTAATTTGTTACTTAGTTTGCCCTGGACTAATGCAGGACTACATATGTCAGAGATATTCTTATCAGTGAGTAGATACAGACTTCTGTTTCACTGGCTTGTTTTACAAAAAACATGCACTTAAAGCCCTTCCATTATTCAAGTACCTTGTAAAGGAAGTAAGCATAGACTAAAGCTGAAACAGCAGAGTCCAGACCACAGTCTCTATCTCCAAGTACAGCGTGAACACGAGGTAGCTCATTTCTTTTAATCTGAAAAGATATTAACAAATTAACAGGATATGAACAAGTCCAGTGTTTATATTTACACAGGAAATGCAATGTGCCTAATAGACAACCATTGAATAATTGATTAATCAATATATTTGACGAGATCAAATAAATATTTATCAATTGCATAGAATATGAATAAAGGATGGAAAAAACAAATAAATGTAGACAGTTTATTATTCAGTTATCTAAATAATCCAAAGAATAAATGATTTTATACTTAATTGATAACCACATTTATCAACAAGGGAAAATCTATGTTTTGCTGAATTAGATACTTTCCAATATGATGTAACTGCGCAGATTCCGGCTTGTCACAGATAAACTGATAAAAATGTAACATGTGGATATATAGAAACATAGAAATTAGGTGCAGGAGTAGGCCATTCGGCCCTTCGAGCCTGCACCGCCATTCAATATGATCATGGCTGATCATCCAACTCAGTATCCCGTACCTGCCTTCTCTCCATACCCCCTGATCCCCTTAGCCACAAGGGCCAACATCTAACTCCCCCTTACATATAGCCAATGAACTGGCCTCAACTACCCTCTGTGGCAGAGAGTTCCAGAGATTCACCACTCTCTGTGTGAAAAAAAAGTTCTTCTCATCTCGGTTTTAAAGGATTTCCCCCTTATGGCCCACATTGTTATATCTCTGCAGCATCTCAATGTTCTCACACCACCTCCTATTTCTAAACTACCTCCTACCCACAGCAATACAAGTCAGAACAAAACATCAAATACAACTAGTATGCTGATAACACTCAGGACTCTCAAAAAAATCTCTGCAGTACTCTATGTACCAGGAATACACCATCAAGATGGGGTTATATCCATCACTAACATTGCCTAATCCCCCTCTGCAATACCATCTACTGCTGAAACTATTCTTCAGTCAATTGATTTCTTGAGATTTTGCTTCCCCAAAGCTTTTAGCCAACTCCTATTGGAGGCGTATGGTGAGGTACAGGGATTAAGTTACCAAAATAGTAATCTGGAGATCTGGGTCATGATGATTATGATACAATACAAATTTATTCGACACATGCACCAACAAAGGCACAGTGAAGTGAATTTGCCATGCAGCGATACAGTTGAAAAAACACGCAGTACACAATAGAATTCAGCACAAACATCCATAAACAAAATTACTGAAACGAAGCACAAACTCTCATGACACATACAGAATACAAACCCTCAAGGCACAAAGCGATCATTCTCTGTTTTAGAGATAATGTGTCTGATTCCCAGACTCGGGATTCCTCAGCGAGCATTCGTCCTAATTTCAGTCAGGCCACAAGTCAATTTTCCATGATCACACGCAGTGCTTCTCCTCTAAACTCAATTATTCTGATCCCAGAAATGTTCCATCCTAAAATAAACCCATACCCATTATTCTGGATAAATGGAGACTCAACCTCCCCTTGCAGAATATACAGGCTTTGTTCTTTCAACAACACACTTCACCTGGAGTTAGCTATTCCTTGCTCCCCTCACAAGACACAGGGGGCTGGTTTCTCACCTGCAAGAGTCAAAGTAATACTTATGGAGAATGGAAGGACCTCCTACACATGGTTTCACAAACAGTAGACTTGTCCTTAATTAATTCCCTTCTTGTCCTGTACTTCCCTTAGCCAGTAAAACTAATAATCCTGAGCTCCAATCTCAACAAGCGAGCTGTAGAATTACCAATTATTAACCATTGTTACCAATCAAGAATGTTTAAAATAAAGTAATTAATAATAAAACATAGAACAGTACAGCACAAGAACAGATCCTTTGGTCTGCAATGTCTGTCAATAAGATATTTGTCAATGTCAATAATATGTATATGTCAATGTCAATAAGTATAATGTCAATAAGATATTTGCCTGCACATAATCTACATTCCCTGCAGATCAACGTACCCACCTAACAGTCCCTTAGATGCTATTATAGTATCTACCTCTGGCACTAACGTTCCAGGCACTAAACACCCTCAGCTTTTTAAAACAAAAACTTGCCCTGCACATCTTCTTTAAGCTTTGTTTCTCTCACCTTAAAGCTATGCCCTCTAGTATTATATTTTTTCCATCCTGAGAAACAGGTTCAAAGTGTTTACCCTGTCAATGCTTCCCATAATTTTATATATTTCGATCAGGTCTCCAAGCAAACCTCCAGTATTTCAGAGGAAACAATTCAAGTCTGTCCAACTTAGCCATGTAGCTAATAACCCCAAACACAGGCATTATTCAAGTGGACCTCCTTTGCAAAGCCTCCACATCTTTTCTGTAATGGGGCGACCAAAACTGCAGCTAATACTCCAAATGCAGCTGAACCAAAGTCCGATAAAGCTGTATTATGACTGCCTGACTCTCATCTTAATGCACCAACCATTGAAGGTAAGCAGATCAAATGCTTTCTTTATCAGACTATCCACTTGTGTTGCCAGTTTCAGGGAGTTCTTGGACCTCAAGATCCCCTTGTACATCAATGCTGTTAGGGAATCATGCCATTAAAAACCAGGCAGAAAAGTGAAATGCTTGGATAGAGTGGATGTGGAGAAGATGTTTCCACTAGTGGGAGAGTCTCAGACCTCATAGCCTCAGAATTAAAGGACGTTCTTTATAGGAAGGAGATGAGGAGAAATGTATTTAGTCAGAAGATGGTGAAACATTATTTGCCACAGAAGGTTCTGGAGGCCATCAGTGGATATTTTTAAGACAGAGATAGATAGATTCTTAATTAGTATTGTTCCCGATGTTAGGGAGTTTCAGGACAAGGGGTCACAGCTTAAGGATAAAGGGAAAATCCTTTAAAACCGAGATGAGAAGAACTTTTTTCACACAGAGAGTGGTGAATCTCTGGAACTCTCTGCCACAGAGGGTAGTTGAGGCCATTTCATTGGCTATATTTAAGAGGGAGTTAGATGTGGCCCTTGTGGCTAAGGGGATCAGAGGGTATGGAGAGAAGGCAGGTACGGGATACGGAGTTTGGAGAGCAGCCATGATCATATTGAAGCATCGAAGGGATCCACCATCTATGAATTGCTATGATTGAATGGCGGAGTAGACTTGATGGGCTGAATGGTCTAATCTACTCTTATTCCTTATGATCTTAAGACCTTATCAATTGCATATTTTTCCCTTGCATTTGACCTCCCAAAATGCAACACCTAACACTTGCTTTGATAAAACCCAATCTGTCATTTTTCTGCCCATTTCTAAAGCTGATCTATATCATTTTTCCTAAGGAAAATTGACGAGTTACTAGGGAAATTGACGAGGGTAAAGCAGTGGATGTTGTCTATAATGACTTTAGTAAGGCCTTTGACAAGGTTCCTCATGGAAGGTTGGTTAAGAAGGTTCAACTGTTGGGTATAAATGCAGGAATAGCAAGATGGATTCAACAGTGGCTGAATGGGAGAAGCCAGAGGGTAATGGTGGATGGCTGTTTATCGGGTTGGAGGCAGGTGACTAGTGGGGTGCCTCAGGGATCTGTGTTGGGTCCTTTGTTGTTTGTCTACAATGATCTGGATGAAGTGTGGTAAATTGGATTAGTATAGTATCAGATGATACCAAATAGGGGGTGTTGTGGATAATGGATTTCCAAAGTCTACAGAGTGATTTAGGCCATTTGGAAAAATGGGCTGAAAGAAACTGATAAATGTGAGGTGCTACACTTGGCAGGACAAATCAAAATAGGACGTACATGGTAAATGGTAGGGAATTGAAGAATACAGGTGAACAGAGGGATCTGGGTATAACCGTCATAGTTCCTTGACAACTCATATTTGGTAAAGAAAGCTTTTGGTATGCTAGCCTTTATTAATCAGAGCATTGAGTATAGAAGCTGGGATGTAATCAAATTGTACAAGGCATTGGTGTGAGACCAAATCTGGAGTATGGTTATACAATTTTGGTCGCCCAATTATAGGAAGGATGTCTTCAAAATAGAGAGAGTACAGAGGAGATTTACTGGAATGTTGCCTGGGTTTCAACAACTAAGTTACAGAGATAGGTTGAATAAGTTAGGTCTTTAATCTGGAGCGCAGACGGTTCCTTAGGTCTTTTAAAATGATGAGAGGGATAGACAGAGTTGATGTGACAAGCTTTTCCCTTTGAGAATAGGGAAGATTCAAACAAGAGGACATGACTTCAGAATTAAGGGACAGAAGTTTAGGGGTAACTATGAGGGGGAACTTCTTTACTCAGAGAGTGGTAGCGGTGTGGAATGAGCTTCCAGTGGAAGTGGTGGAGGCAGGTTCATTGGTATCATTTAAAAATAAATTGGATAGGCATATGGGTGAGAAGGGAATAGAGGGTTATGGTATGAGTGCAGGCAGGTGGGACTAAGGGGAAAATAAATTTGTTCAGCATGGACTTGTAGGGCCGAGATGGCCTGTTTCCGTGCTGTAATTGTTATATGGTTATATGGTTATATGGTTATTTGATAATCTGCTACCCTGGCCATCTTCATGTCATCTGCATACTTACTAACCAACCCATCTACATTTACGTTCAAGTCAGTTATATATAATCACAAATAGTGGTTCCAGTAAAGATTCCTGCAGAACTCCACTGGTCACAAGCCCTTAGCCTGAATGTTGTGCTTCAACCACAACCCTTTTCTCTGTCAGTAAGCCAGTTATCAATCAAAATGACCAAGTCACTGTTTATCCCATGCATCTTAATCTTCTATCCAGGTCACTGATGTTCCCATCAGGATAATGAATCTGCCCTCCTTAGCTAAACTGACAATATGTGACTACAGATCCACTAATATGATTGAATTTAATTGCTAGCATTTCAGAATCTATGACCATAATGCTGATCTTGAAAATTGATTAAAAAAAATAAAATACTATATATTTTTATAGAACACTGATCCCTCTACATTTGCTCGATTCAATGCTTAGTCATCCATTATGTGTTTTGTGATCCTTTTCAATTAAGGTATGCAATTTCAAATAAGGAATATTCACAATTGATCAAATTTTTTCAAACATTTTCAAATCAAGAGTTTTAGTTAACCATTGCATAATTTCCAAGTTTATCATTGTACAGAACAAATCAATTGTTTGTCTTAATTAAAGCTAAGAAACTATTACATACTAACTTCCCGTTAAACGTGGAGCTGGAGAACGCCACCCGACCCGTGGAGCTGGAGACCACCGACCCGTGGAGCTGGAGAACGTCACCCGACCCGTGGAGCTGGAGAACGCCAGGTAAGCCCCGGGGCTGGAGACCATCAGCAGAGCCGCGGGGCTGAAGACCGCCTGCGGAGTAACGCAGACGCGGAGCAACGGAGCAGCAGAACACCAGCGCGCACCAAGCCAGCTCGGCCCACCAGAAGCACCAACAGACGGCGACGCGTATGAAAACACCGCCGGGGACGCAGAGGTGGGTTAAAGGCCAGGTTAGAGCTAGCCCCACACAGGGCAGTGATTCCTAGCCTTTTCCTCGCCAACGTGCGCTCACTGGCAAACAAAACGGATGAACTCCGGCTAAGGATCACCACCCACAACTGGATCAAGGACTGCAACATCCTGATCTTCACGGAAACTTGGCTCAACACTGACGTTCCTGACAGCGCCATCCAGCTATCGGGGCGTCATTTACTCCGAGCGGACAGGACATCAGACTCTGGTAAGACCAGAGGGGGGGGGGGGGGGGGGGGTCTGTGCATTTATGTAAACAAAGCATGGTGCACGGACTCCACCATCATCGAGAGTCACTGCTCAGCTAACCTCGAGTTCCTCTTGGTTAAATGCAGACCGTTCTATCTGCCCAGAGAGCTCACCTCCACTGTTGTGACTGCAGCCTATATCCCTCCTGATGCTAATGCCAAGCTTGCAATGAAAGAGCTGCATACTGCCATTAGCAAACAACAGACTCACAACCCTGAGGCAGCCTTCATTGTTGCGGGTGACTTCAATCACTCTAACCTGAAGACTGTACTCCCCAAATTCCACCAACATGTATCCTTCCCCACTAGAGTAGACAAGACACTGGACAAAGTCTACACCAACATGGCTGAAGCTTACAAAGCCATCCCCCTCCCCCACCTTGGTCAGTCTGATCACGTCTCATTGTTCCTGCTCCCTAAGTACTCCCCACTCATCAGACGGGTTAAACCAACTGTGAGGATAGTTAAAGTCTGGTCAGAGGAAGCGGACTTCACACTTCAGCAGTGTTTTGGAAACACTGACTGGAAGGCGTTTGCAGCCCAGGCCACCCTCGACTCCCACACGGACATTGATTCCTACACATCCTCAGTTCTGGATTTTATAAACTCCACCATCAATAGTGTCACCTCCCTCAAACAGGTGACCATATACCCGAATCAGAAGCCATGGATGAACAGCGAGGTCAGGCTACTGCTGAAAGCACGGGACACCGCTTTCAGGTCAGGCGATGCTCGAGCCTACAGTTCATCCAGGGCTAACCTGAAGAGGGGCATCAGGAAGGCCAAGCACTGCCATAAGCTCAGGATTGAGGAGCACTTCTACAACAACTCCGACCCCCGACGCATGTGGCAAGGCATCCAGGCCATCACGGACTACAGACCCACCAACATCACCTCCACATCCAGCGACGCCTCCTTCCTTGAGGAGCTTAATCACTTCTATGGCCGCTTCGACAGGGACAATCTAGAGACAGCCATCAAGGCTGTGCTACCTGCCGATCACCAACCCCTCACACTCACCCCCTACGACGTGTACGTGGCACTGAGTAGGACTAATGCACATAAGGCTGCTGGCCCTGACGGCATCCCCGGGCGCGTGCTCAGGGCCTGTGCTGCGCAGCTGACAGACGTCTGGACTGACATCTTCAACCTGTCACTTGCCCAAGCAGTTGTCCCCACTTGCCTTAAAACCACCTCCATCGTGCCAGTGCCAAAACACTCCACTGCGGCAAGCCTCAACGACTTCCGCCCAGTTGCACTTACCCCCATCATCACCAAGTGCTTCGAGAGGCTGGTCCTGGCACACCTCAAAAGCTGCCTACCCCCCACACTGGATCCCTATCAGTTTGCCTACTGCAAGAACAGGAGTACGGAGGATGCCATCTCAACGGCACCACTCCGCCCTCTCCCACCTCGACAACAGAGACACTTACGTAAGAATGCTGTTCATCGATTACAGCTCAGCATTCAACACCATTATACCATCAAAACTGATCACCAAACTCGGTAACATGGGCATCTGCCCCTCCCTCTGCAACTGGATACTGGACTTTCTAACCAACAGACCCCAGTCTGTGAGGTTAGACAAGCACACCTCTTCAACCCTCACCCTGAACACCGGCGTTCCACAGGGCTGTGTGCTGAGCCCCCTCCTCTACTCCCTCTTCACCTATGACTGCACACCTGTACATGGTACTAACACCATCATCAAGTATGCAGATGATACAACGGTGATTGGCCTCATCAGCAACAACGATGAGCTGGCCTACAGGGAGGAGGTCCAGCACTTAGCAGCATGGTGCGCTGACAACAACCTGGCCCTTACCTCCAAGAAGACCAAGGAGCTCATTGTAGACTTCAGGAAGTCCAGAGGCGGCACGCACACCCCCATCCACATTAACGGGACGGAGGTGGAACGTGTTTCTAGCTTCAGGTTCCTGGGAGTCAACATCTCCGATGACCTCTCTTGGACCCACAATACCTCTACTCTGATCAAGAAGGCTCATCAGCGTCTCTTCTTCCTGAGGAGACTGAAGAACGTCCATCTGTCTCCTCAGATCCTGGTGAACTTCTACCGCTGCACCATCGAGAGCATCCTTACCAACTGCATCACAGTATGGTATGGCAACTGCTCTGTCTCCGACCGGAAGGCATTGCAGAGGGTGGTGAAAATTGCCCAACGCATCACCGGTTCCTCGCTCCCCTCCATTGAGTTTGTCCAAAGCAAGCACTGTCTGCGGAGGGCGCTCAGCATCGCCAAGGACTGCTCTCACCCCAAGCATGGACTGTTTACCCTCCTACCATCCGGGAGGCGCTACAGGTCTCTGCGTTGCCGAACCAGCAGGTCGAGGAACAGCTTCTTTCCGGCGGCTGTCACTCTACTCAACAACGTACCTCGGTGACTGCCAATCACCACCCCCCCCCCGGACACTTATTATTATTTATTCAAATCGTTCGCTATGTCGCTCTTCCAGGGCGATGCTAAATGCATTTTGTTGTCTCTGTACTGTACACTGACAATGACAATTAAAATTGAATCTGAATCTGAATCTTCCCACCAGTTGCTACAAGTGGGTGGGTGTGTAATTGTGCGTACTGAGAAATATTAGCATTTCTATCAGTAAAATTTTGCTTTTGCCAAATAACACAAAGGGAGGGTGCATGGTTGGGAGATGTCAATAATAAGCATATTGTATTCATATTTTCAAAACGGGGGGGGCCGGGGGGGGGGAGTAGGGTTAGAAGGGTTAGAATTGATTTGCCAATTACATAAGCCCAAAGTATCAACTTTAAGGTTAAAACCAATCCATAGCAAAACTCTTCACAATAAAATCTTAATTGATTTGATATCAATGTATGAAACTATTATCATCTAACAAACGTAGAGCAATGCCAGACATAAAACAAATGGGTCATGAGCATCAGATAATTATTTACATTGAGAAATAACATCAGAAAGTGATAGGAATACTCGGCAAGTCAGTCTGGATCTGGGAGAGAGAAGTTAATGTTTCCGATTAATGCCCCACTCTCAGATTTTGGTGCACTTTTAAATCTGCTTCTCTCTCTCTCTCAACAATCTGTCAGACATGCTGTATATTTTGAGTATTTTGGTTATTTTCCCCAATTTCCAGCCGTTTCTTTCCTTTTATTGATAAAATACAGCATAAAAATGCGACTGATAAGGAAACTCTTTGGAACCAGATCTCCTGCAGTAATTGTAAAGGTTGTTCACTTACACAGATACTCTGAGCACAGTTTTGTGGCTTATGGTTTTAGCTGTTCCACTGTTAACAATGTCTTGAATTAAAGTCCAAAAACAGTCCACAAATAGCTCAGGGATTTGGAGAGTCCATAAGCACAGTAAGTAATGGGCCTGTCCCACTTACGCAATTTTTAGGCGACTGTCATAGTTGTAGCACGTCGCCGAAAAAAACAGCGACTGGACTAACGGGTCTGTCCCATTTAGGTGATTTTTTAGGTGACTGCCGGCGAATACGACAATGGAATTCAACGAAGTCAGCACTAGTCATACAACCTATGTAACCTGGCGACAAGCTAGGACATCCTGGCGACAACCTACGTTAACGTACCCACAACCTATGACAGCACCTACGTCAAGCTACGCTCATTGGCGTCAAAACCACAGTCGCCACTGTCACAGAAATGTTTTCAACATGTTGAAAATCCAGCGGCAACCCGAAAGACGCCATGACTCTTTGGGTGACTGAGGAAGCTACTCACGACACCTCGGTGACCCCGGCGACCATGTGGCAACAGCTCAGTCGCCTAAAAAAATTATGGCTTAATCAAAATGATACAGAGCGAACACCGTGATCAGTTTTGATGGTGATCCATAAGATAAACCAGATTTTTGATGCAATAATCTCAATCAGGAGACAGCACTATCCATCTTAAATAACGAAGACAAAAATATTCCACCTAATCTTAATGAAATAATACTCTTTTTCTAATCTTGTAATAGGATAGGTTAATAGCTCGCTGGGAGAGGGGTTTATAAAGTCTTTTAAGGACACGATTCTGTTGAGCTGATATCAATGTTCAGTTTTGGGGATTGCAGAAGATTTGAAGATCAAAACTTTCACAGCACTACTTTAAACTTGGGCAAGCAGAAAAAAGTTACTCAATAAGGTACTGTGCAATCCACCAGTAGCTTTCGAGAAACAGTATTGTTTCATACTGAGCTTACATTTTTAATAAAAAATAAAAATCACATTATCAAAACCAGTTAACTTACAGTCAGATCTATCCCAGTGATATAGTGCAATCATTCAGCTGGATGCTGCATAAACAACATAGAAACATAGAAATTAGGTGCAGGAGTAGGCCATTCGGCCCTTCGAGCCTGCACCGCCATTCAATATGATCATGGCTGATCATCCAACTCAGTATCCCGTACCTGCCTTCTCTCCACACCCTCTGATCCTCTTAGCCACAAGGGCCACATCTAACTCCCTCTTAAATATAACTAATGAACTGGCCTCAACTACCCTCAGTGGCAGAGAGTTCCAGAGATTCACCACTCTCTGTGTGAAAAATGTTTTTCTCATCTCGGTTTTAAAGGATTTCCCCTTATCTTAAGCTGTGACCCCTTGTCCTGGACTTCCCCAACATCGGGAACAATCTTCCTGCATCTAGCCTGTCCAACCCCTTAAGAATTTTGTAAGTTTCTATAAGATCCCCCTCTCAATCTCCTAAATTCTAGAGAGTATAAACCAAGTCTATCCAGTCTTTCTTCATAAGACAGTCTGACATCCCAGGAATCAGTCTGGTGAGCCTTCTCTGCACTCCCTCTATGGCAATAATGTCCTTCCTCAGATTTGGAAACCAAAACTGTACGCAATACTCCAGGTGTGGTCTCACTAAGACCCTGTACAACTGCAGTAGAACCTCCCTGCTCCTATACTCAAATCCTTTTGCTATGAATGCTAACATACCATTCACCTTCTTCACTGCCTGCTGCACCTGCATGCCTACCTTCAATGACTGGTGTACCATGACACCCAGGTCTGGCTGCATCTCCCCTTTTCCTAATCGGCCACCATTTAGATAATAGACTGCTTTCCTGTTTTTGCCACCAAAATGGATAACCTCACATTTATCCACATTATACTGCATCTGCCAAACATTTGCCCACTCACCCAGCCTATCCAAGTCACCTTGCAGTCTCCTAGCATCCTCCTCACAGCTAACATTGCCCCCCAGCTTAGTGTCATCCGCAAACTTGGAGATATTGCCTTCAATTCCCTCATCCAGATCATTAATGTATATTGTAAATAGCTGGGGTCCCAGCACTGAGCCTTGCGGTACCCACTAGTCACTGCCCGCCATTGTGAAAAGGACCCGTTTACTCCTACTCTTTGCTTCCTGTACACCAAGGTGCAAGGCTAACATATCTGTATCAGCTGTTAGAAGCAACAAAGACTGACAATCTTTAATTATTTACAAAGGGTTGACATTCTTGTAAACGTTGACAAGTAACCTCATGTTCTGAGTCCACAGGCCAACTCTGCCCGGCTCGGCCTGTGGACTCAGGAGCTGCAGACTCTGGCAGTGGGAGGCGGCTGATCAGAAGGTCCGGGCCACTGAGGAGGAGGATGCTCACCGTCGGGGTTCGGCGTCGGCATTCCACCAGCCCAGCGTGAGGGCCTGAACATCGGGCCACCCGGGGCGGCGACTGCGGGTGCTTGGAAGGCCCCGTCCACGGATGAACACGGAGGGGAGGCTGGCTGGACTATGGTGCCATCCTCACCTTGGTGCCATTTATGTTATGTTGTGTCGTGGACTTCTGTATTTGTGCTTTTTTTACATTTTAATTCAATTTCAATTTTATTTTTAATATGTTTTATTATTTATTTATTATTTATTTTTATTATTTCTTTGTGATTTTTTTTATGATACTGCCTGTAAGGGAAATTCATTTATTTGTCCCAAATTGGGACAATGACAATAAATTTGAATACAATACAATACAATACAATGTTCTGTCAGGTTAAGTGTTAGGGTAGAGTAAGCATGATTTTTGCCTACGTTTTTTTTTCAGGACAACTCTGCAACATTTAGAAAGGCAATTGTTTTAGAGTGAAATTGCAACCTTTTTAATGAGTGATCAGTTTATCAGTTTATTGATCTATTTGACGTCGCAGGGTTGAAATCAAGTTTCCTCCTGGTGTGTTCTTGACGTTAACATTTTTTAAACTTTTCACTTTTTAATTATAATCTGAATTGGTTTGTGTTCATGCAATAATGGTACATAATTCTTTTTAGATTACTTAATATAAAAAATATATCTTAATATTAGCCTTCACTTTACTGGTTTGCAATATTTGCTGGGCAGTGTTCATAAAAATCGCAATTTCAAATTAGTCAGGAAATAATTTCCACTATACAACATTTTCCGTTAATTAAAAAAAAAATTCCCAGAATAAATCTAGCAATCACTGCGGCATTATCTATTGCAGCGACTGTTCTTTTGCAATCCAACCCACTGTCAGTTCAAATGACTGCCCCAAGTCAATCATTGGTGAAATCATCATATTGGTTGAACAATCAAAGACCTTTCAGAGCTTCCAGGGACAGGAAAGCTGATTAAGCACGAAGTGACATACAGTATGCTAGATTAAAAAAGTGGCAGACTTGTCGACTCATTTTTGGTAAACAACATTTAGGCTGTGGGCCGAGGAGCTTTTTTGTGCTGTTTTGTGTCCCAACCCACAGAACCACATGAAATTTTCACATATTGTGTAAAAATATTATATAAATCATCCCTGAAACTCGACAAGAACAAAACTTGGACATTTTTATTAATTACGAGAAAAAACAGAAAATGTTCAGGTATTTTTAGTCCAATCAAAGCAGGTTAAACATCGAGTCGGACGCCAGTTGGCCAATCACGCGGTTTGTTTCAGGCTAGCTAGGCAGGGAGCACACATCATGGCTGAGAGAACTTCTACTGATGCCAGTTTTACTGGAGATTCCGATGAAGGTTCTTTGTTGTTCTGTGCAATACATGTCGTGGAAACTTGCAGCAGGGTAATTAAATTTAGTGAGAAAAGCATTAAGAAGTCTGAAGAATGCGCAGCTAAGTGTATAGAAGTGGAAGAAAGTCTTGAAAGCAAACTCGCTGCTAATGTGCTGCAACACAAAGAGGACAGCCAAGTCGTGAAACCAGTGAAACATTGTGAATCAACTAGAACTGAAAGGTAAGATCTAAAGTCTGAATTTATGAAAATTAATCTGTATGGACTTTAATTAATTTAATTGCACCCTTTTATAATGTGAAAAAATGAGATTTAGAGGCCGTACATTCACTCGCTCATTCACTCAGTTGAGGGCCTAAACTATGTTTATCCATAACAAAGTAAATTAAACATTTTCACTAATGCTTGTTGTAGTCTAATTAGTCTTTAACATCTAATCTTGGAGCTGCCTGCGATCACTTACTGAGTAAAAGTGCTCTGACCACGGGGCCCAGGATAAAAGATACAAGATACATTTATTTGTCACATGTGCCAGATGGCACAGTGGAATGTGATTACCATACAGCCATACAATAAAAATGAAGAACACAACACACGATAGAGTTCAACATAAAAACATCCCCACACAGCAGAATCAGATTTTCCCCACTATGAGGGAAGGTACCAATATAATTATGGAAGGTATTCAATATAACTATGGAGAGGGTCAGAACTGGACCTAGGGTTGAGATTTTTGATTGGAGAAAGGCTAACTTTGATGAGATGCGAGATGATTTAAAAGGAGTGAACTGGGAAATTTTGTTTTATGGGAAAGATGTAGAAGAGAATTGGAGGTCATTTAAAGGGGACATTTTAAGAGTACAGAATCTTTATGTTCCTGTTCGGTTGAAAGGAAACAGTAAAATTTGGAAAGAGCCCTGGTTTTCAAGGGAAATTGGACCTCTTGTTCGGAAAAAGAGGGAGATCTACAATAATTATAGGCAGCATGAAGTAAATGAGGTGCTTGAGGAGTATAAGGAATGTAAAAAGAATCTTAAGAAAGAAATTAGAAAAGCTAAAAGAAGATATGAGGTTGCTTTGGCAAGTAAGGTTAAAGTAAATCCAAAGGGTTTCTACAGCTATATTAATAGCAAAAGGATAACGAGGGATAAAATTGGTCCATTGGAGAGACAGAGTGGACAGTTATCTGCAGAGCCAAAAGAGATGGGGGAGATATTGAACAATTTTTTTTCTTCGGTATTCACCAAGGAGAAGGATATTGAATTATGTGAGGTAAGGGAAACTAGTAGAGTAGCTATGGATACTATGAGGTTCAAATTAAAAGAAGTACTGACACTTTTGAAAAATATAAAAGTGGATAAGTCTCCAGGTCCTGACAGGATATTCCCTAGGACATTGAGGGAAGTTAGTGTAGAAATAGCCGGGGCTATGACAGAAATATTTCAAATGTCGTTAGAAACGGGAATAGTCCCCGAGGATTGGCGTACTGCGCATGTTGTTCCATTGTTTAAAAAGGGTTCTAATAGTAAACCTAGCAATTATAGACCTGTTAGTTTGACTTCAGTGGTGGGCAAATTAATGGAAAAGATACTTAGAGATAATATATATAAGCATCTAGATAAACCGGGTCTGATTAGGAACAGTCAACATGGATTTGTGCCTGGAAGGTCATGTTTGACTAATCTTCTTGAATTTTTTGAAGAGATTACTAGGGAAATTGACGAGGGTAAAGCAGTGGATGTTGTCTATATGGACTTTAGTAAGGCCTTTGACAAGGTTCCTCATGGAAGGTTGGTTAAGAAGGTTCAACTGTTGGGTATAAATGCAGGAAAAGCAAGATGGATTCAACAGTGGCTGAATGGGAGAAGCCAGAGGGTAATGGTGGATGGCTTTTTATCGAGTTGGAGGCAGGTGACTAGTGGGGTGCCTCAGGGATCTGTGTTGGGTCCTTTGTTGTTTGTCATGTACATCAATGATCTGGATGAAGGTGTGGTAAATTGGATTAGTAAGTATGCAGATGATACCAAGATAGGGGGTGTTGTGGATAATGAAGAGGATTTCCAAAGTCTACAGAGTGATTTAGGCCATTTGGAAAAATGGGCTGAAAGATGGCAGATGGAGTTTAATGCTGATAAATGTGAGGTGCTACACCTTGGCAGGACAAATCAAAATAGGACGTACATGGTAAATGGTAGGGAATTGAAGAATACAGTTGAACAGAGGGATCTGGGTATAACCGTGCATAGTTCCTTGAAGGTGGAATCTCATATAGATAGGGTGGTAAAGAAAGCTTTTGGTATGCTAGCCTTTATAAATCAGAGCATTGAGTATAGAAGCTGGGATGTAATGTTAAAATTGTACAAGGCATTGGTGAGACCAAATCTGGAGTATGGTGTACAATTTTGGTCGCCCAATCATAGGAAGGATGTCAACAAAATAGAGAGAGTACAGAGGAGATTTACTAGAATGTTGCCTGGGTTTCAACAACTAAGTTACAGAGAAAGGTTGAATAAGTTAGGTCTCTATTCCCTGGAGCGCAGAAGGTTAAGGGGGGACTTGATAGAGGTCTTTAAAATGATGAGAGGGATAGACAGAGTTGATGTGGACAAGCTTTTCCCTTTGAGAATAGGGAAGATTCAAACAAGAGGACATGACTTCAGAATTAAGGGACAGAAGTTTAGGGGTAATATGAGGGGGAACTTCTTTACTCAGAGAGTGGTAGCGGTGTGGAATGAGCTTCCAGTGGAAGTGGTGGAGGCAGGTTCATTGGTATCATTTAAAAATAAATTGGATAGGCATATGGATGAGAAGAGAATGGAGGGTTATGGTATGAGTGCAGGCAGGTGGGACTAGGGGGAAAAAAAGTTGTTCAGCACGGACTTGTAGGGCCGAGATGGCCTGTTTCCGTGCTGTAACTGTTATATGGTTATATGGTACCAAAGTCAGTCATCTTCCTCCAATGGATCTAATACTCAGGCCCGCTCGCCGGGGTGATGTAAGTCCGACGTCGGGGCTGGGGGACATCCTTAGTGGCCTGGACATCAGAGTCGGCCACCACCAGAGACCGCGACTCCCAAAGTCCGCAGGCCGCGCTGGGCAGAGATGCAACACTGGCGGCCCTCTGCAAAGGGCCCCAGGACTCCGCGATGTTGTTCGGCGCCGCCCGCGTTGGAAGCTCTACCAAACCGCAGCTCCACGATGTTGGAGCAGCGGCTCAATGCTCCGGAGCTCCAAACGGCGATCCAGGTAGGCATCGCCCGCTCCTTGGTGAATTCAGCGCTGCCCCGCCGCTGTTGCAGTTCTGGTCCGGTTCCCGCTCACCAGCAGGAAAGGCCACTCCGATCCAAGTGGTAGGCCGCGAGGGGGGCGAGGACGCGACTCGAAGAAATAGTCGCATCCCCACAAGGAAGCGACTGGGATACAGTACTTAACATAGTGAAGCCGCGGAGGGGGGGGGGGGGGGGGGGGGGGGGGGGGGGGGGGGGGGATACAGGGGGGGATACATTTCAAGGGCTACAACCCACACACCCCACACACGTAGGCAAATTATACTTAATTATATATGATTACAGTCATATTTATGTCATATGGTATAATAATATAGTTTAAATAGACTGCAACATGGAAATAGGCTGCCCATGGTGTAATATGGGCATTGGCCACTCGATGGCGCTTACTTTTCCGATCATATTTTCTAATTAGTTTAATTATTTAATGTGCAACTTTTGGCACTGATGAGTTATGACTTCCTTCTCAATTATATTTCATCTAAATCTGTGGAAAATTTCATGTGGTTCTGTGACGTGGGTCACGTTTCCAGACACATTTTTGATGCTCGGCCCACAGCCTAATTAGTATGAAGCAATCTGAGCCACAGCAACCCAGACGGTCTAATAGAGTAACAGATTTATACACCACAGAAACAGGTCTTTTTGGCCCAACTCATCCATGCCAACCAATTTGCCTACCTGAGCTAGTTCCATTTGCCTGCATTTGACAAATATTCCTCTAAACATAGTCACATATTTTTCCAAATGTATTTTAAACATTGTAACTATACCCACCTATATCACTTACCTGGCAACTCGTTTCATATACCCACCAGCTTTTGTGAAAAAACGTTGCAGCTGAAGTCAATTTTAAATCTTTTCCCGCTCATTTTAAATTGATGCCATATTTTTTTTTAAGATTGCCCTGTGCCTTGGAAAAAGTCTCTTGTTTTTTTATGTTTTACAATGCTCTCCAAGATCCTGCTATATACTGTGCAAGTCCTGCCCTGGTTTATCTTACCACTTCATATTTATCCAGGTTAAATTGCACCTGTCATTCCCTGGCCCATTTTCCCAGTTAATCATGTTGTTGTGCAGAAACAAGGAACTACAGATACGATACAATAAAACTTTATTCATCGCCGAAGGGAAATTGGTCTTCCGACAGTCACAACACACAAGGTACACAACAACTTGAAATTAAAAGTGAAACCAAAGAGAAAAAGACAAGCGACTGTTGGCTGGCTGCCGTGTGCACGGGGTCTTAACCAGAACAAACAAACAAACAAAGGCTTATCCCCCTGGGTAGAGGATTCTAAACTAGAGTGCCCCACTCCCCTCCAGGTCCCCTCCAGGTCCCCTTTTGTTCTCCCACATTCCCTCACGGCAGTCCCCCCACATCGGGCCCCCATTGTTCTTCACGGTGGTCCCCCCCATGCCGGGTCCCCATTTCTTCCCCCTCACGCTTAGAAGGTTAGAAAAAAACTCACGCAAGGATAAATAATTCCATTCCAGAAAAGAGGGGAATACTAAAGGGCCTGTTCCATGAGCATGCAACCCCTCCATGCGGCAAGCGCGATCTAACGTGGTCGCTTGAGCTGTACGGCCTCGCGGGGCCGGTCCCACTTCGATTGCCATAGTTGGGCGGAGCTGGTCCCAACATCGCGCGGGGCTCCGAAAAACTGACCATGCTCAAAATTTCACGCGGCAACGGCCTGCCAGCCCGCAGCCGCCTCGACTCCGTACGTCACGCGCGGACTTCGCTCGAACTTCATGTCACCTACTAGATCTCCGCGCAGCCCCCGCATCTGGTTTGGTCGCTCTTGCCGCATGTACGCGCATGCTCGTGGGACAGGCCCTTTATGGAGGTATTGCTAGAGATTGTCAACTGGAAAACAATATTTGAGTCCGTGGTGGTGTAATGATTGCTTGGTGTTCAGTGGAAATTCACTTCTATTAGATCAGCGGTTCTTAACCTGGGGATCATGACCCCCATGGGGGTCGTTTGGGGTATTTCTGGGGGCCATGAAGGAATCATAAATAACATATCAATTTGTTGAGCCCATTTTTAGGAACCTAACAAAGGTACATACCACACACAGTACTTTGTTCGCGTATGCGCGGACGTATACGCACATGAATTGTGTGTGTTGCGAATCATGTCTGCCGTATAGTGACGCATTTCTCAAGTTTGGTTTCACAAGCATTGTTCAAAAATCCATGGTCAAGCCACAATGTGTTATCTGCGCCAAGGTTGAGCCACGAGAGCATGAAGCTCAGCAAACTGAAGATCCATTTGGAGTCTTGTCACAGCGACCTGCCGGGGAAGGGCATGGACTATTTCAAATGAAAAGAAGCCACACTCAAGGGTTCACGCATCGATTTGACGGGTCACTGCGCGTGTCAAAATGAAGCAGCGCTGGAGGCTTCATACCAGATTACTTATCGAATCGCACAGACTAAGAACCTCACACTATCGGTGAAGAGCTTATCAAGTCATGCTTTATCGAAGCAGCGAAGTGGGTGCTGGGCGAACAGCAGTCAAACAAGTTCAGGCAGATTTCCCTTTCGAATGACACAGTCAAAAGTCGAATCTCGGATACGAGTAATGATATTCTACTGCAAATAGTGAGCACTGTGAAGAGAAGGCCAGTGTATTCCCTGCAACTGGATGAGTCAACAGATGTCGCCTTGTTCCCAACTACTAGTCTACGTCCGTTACCTCAACGGAGAAGCCATGAAGGAGGAGTACCTGTTCTCAGAGCCATTGGCCACTACCACTTGGGGAGAAGATGCGTTCAGCCTCCGTCATCGAACATGAGCTTGGCTGGGAACGCCTTGTCGGGGTGTGTACAGATGGGGCATCTCCCATGGTCGGATGCAGATCCGGCTTCAAAGCTTTCATGAAGGATGTCACTCCCCATGTCTCCTTCACCCACTGCATGATACATTACCATGCTTTAGCGATGAAGACTCTCCCTCCTGGTCTTCGAGAAGTGCTTTCAGATGTAGTGAAGATTGTGAACCACATTCGAGGGAGCACAACAAACTCAAGAATCCTCAAAGCGATGTGTGAAGAAATGGGAGCTGATTGCACTGTTTTGATATTCCACACAGAGGTGCGCTGGCTTTCACGTGGTAAAGTTCTCAATCATGTAATTCAACTTCAAGTGGAAATAGCGCTGTTCTTGGAGAGAGGGTGTATCGAGAAGAAGAATCAGCTTCATGAAAAGATGCCGGATGAACTGTTCGTGATGAAGGTTGCTTACTTGACACTCTTCTTCGCCGAGGTGAATTCCTTAAACCTCCCAATGCTACACACGGCTCGTGACAAAGTGGCAGCGTTCAGTAGGGAGGTTCAACTTTACCAGACTGTCCTGGTCTTTCGAAGAGGGCCCTGACCCTATTGGTCCAGTCCCCCTCAACCTATCGCTGTGAGGCTGGATTCTCAACCATGGTAACTCTGAAAACAAAGCCCGCAATAGGCTTGTGATCGACGCTGACATGAGGTGCTGCCTGTCAAGCATTCATCCTCGTTTTGATCGCCTGATGGCTGTGAAGGAATTTCAGCTATCCCTTTTGACTGAGTATTGGCAGATATGTTTTAATAAATCAGGCTGTTTTTATTTCAATTTTTGTTTCGGGGGTCACGGTACTGACCAAGAATGTCTGATGGGGTCGTGCGGCCAAAAAGGTTAAGAACCACTGCATTAGATGTTTGTAGCATACACCAGCAAATCAGATAAATCAATAGAAAAACAAGGCCCATTGGACGTTAATTCTAGGGGCAGTTTAAAGATAAATCCACAGTATCCAAATTTAAAAAATGTTCTGAAGAACTGCTATAGATAGTTGAGAAACACACAAGCTCAGAAGCATTAATAGGAGTTTGGAATGCAACCTGTACAATAAGTCCTATAGGACAGGCGCAGTCAATGACCATCGGAAGTAAACATCAAAGAACATTGTGTAGGAAGGAAAAGAAGGGTCTCGACCCAAAACGTCACCCATTCCTTCTCTCCAGAGATGTTGCCTGTCCCGCTGAGTTACTCCAGCATTTTGTGTCTATCAAAGTACAATGATTCACTCTCAAAGAAGCAGAAATGCAAGAAAACGAGCGAGATCAAAGCTAGTTGAGAATTGAGGCTGTGTGAATAAGTGATTTTTTTTTTAAATGCAGGAGATATGAGACATTAGGTGGGGATCTCATGGAGCAAAACTAAAATGAATTTAATTAATTCTGTAAAGCTAGAAATGAACATGCAAATTCTAATATATGTTTAAGGACACTTCAAAGCTCTAAGTTTGCATGTTTTGCTCAGATCAGAGCCAGTAAAAAAAAGGGCGGCTGGTAGCAGAGTACCCATGCCTGCTTTTGATTATGTGCAGGAAGGAACTGCAGATGCTGGTTTACAGTAAAGATAGACACAAAATGTTGGAGTAACTCAGCGGGTTAGGCAGTAACTCTGGAGAAAAGGAGTAGGGAGACACAGTAGTTTCCCTTTCCCCTGACTCTGTCTGAAGGGCCTCGACCCCAGACGTCACCTACTCCTTTTCAGCAGAGAAGTTGCCTGACCCGCTGAGTGACACCAGCATTTTGTCTATCTCCTGCCTTATATTAGAGTGCAGTAATACAGAAAAGTACCAGCCATCAGCCAAAAGGCAGCTCTGCCAACAAACTGATGGAGGCCAGTTTGAAAGAGTAGATATTTAAATGGGTATTGTCAAAACTGCCATAAAGAGGAAACTTGCTTCCGCTTAAAAATATCACAAATGCATAAAGTGTATTTAAAAGCAATAACAGCTTGCAATAGTTGCAGTAGCAAGAAAGATAAGGCATACTATATGAAAGACTTTCTTTCCTGAATGACCAACAATAAACTTATCACTGATATTCTGAAAATCCATAACCATTTGGCCTCTAAGATAAGAAAGTGCAATTATTTTAAAATCAAGTTTACTTTTAGCTAAATATCATTTGTAAACTGATAGTATCCAACTTAGATTAAAATAAAATATGGTGGCATTATGCTAGGATTGGAGTTACAATGCCCTGTGCCATCTTGCTTTTAAGCACTAGCCCAATACACCAATGTACTTTGCATTAAACGGAAGAAAAAATATGATCCCTCATTGGCAGACATTAAACATTAAATGTCATGCAGACATTAAACATTAAACTAGCGGGATCTGTTACATTCAAATAGAGGCTAACAAGCAAAACTTAAGCAACTCATCCTGTTAACAAGCCAGTAGGTTGTAATTCAGAATGGTACCTTAACACATGAAGCAAAAAGTGTTTAGCTTCAGTAAAGCTAACAGAGCCATAATAACATTATTAAAAATCAATATTTATTCTACATATGGATGTTATTTTTTTAGACAATAGACTAATTCTTAATAACTCTAGGAACCATGGCAAGCATGAATAACATCAACAGATACATGTGTTTATGAGATACTTAGACACAAATCTGAATTTTTTGCAAAGCTATTTGTACTCATTACTGCCATTCTTCTTCTACATCCCACAACAATTATGTTTCCTTTTACAGACAAAATGCTGTAGTAACTCAGCGGAACAGGCAGCATCTCTCGATCGAAGCAATGGGTGACGTTTCGTTTCGAAGCTGGATCACTCATTCCTTCTCTCCAGAGATGCTGCCTGTTCCGCTGAGTTACTCCAGCATTTTGTATCTATCTTCAGTGTAAACCAGCATCTGCAGTTTCTTCCTACAAGTTTCCTTTTGTTCATCTTTTTTATTTCCTTTTGATGTTCAATTTGCATTGTTTCATTTGTTTTTAATCAAATTTCTGACGATTTGATTTCAATATTGTTAGAGGGAAGCACAGATTGCAACAAAAAAAATGCAACTTTCATATGAATCATACAAGGATGAGGTGAGAGTGACTTATTGTTGGCTGTTTGTGACTTATTGTTGGCTTATCACAGTGTGCTTGATACAGGCCGAAAAGCAGGTTGTACTTATACTCTTATCCAGATAATGCTAATTGATGTAGCAAAAGTAAATGCACGACAAGTAACTGGTAAAAGTGTAATATGATTTTCTACAATGTATTCTGAGGTGGAATACAAAACATTTTTATTGAAATATAAATATCTGAATAATTAAATGATAGATTCAAAATATACTTGCTTAAGTCATACAGCAAACCTTTAACAATTTTGGACAGATGAATTTGAACTAGGAAATGAATATAAAAGTAATAAATTTTAAATCAGGCAAATTTATACCCAAAATTATACTATTTTCCCGTAGCCCAAAATAATATATTTAACAAGCACGGACCCGTTGGGTCCCGTTCCCCCAACGCAATATTCCACCAAACTACCTAAGCGCGGCTGACGGGCCTGCACTACGCAGGCACGGCTGGCGCGTTCAAAGTTGTGCCGTTGAAGGCAGAAATTAAGTTAAAGTTAATAGAGTGAACAGAGGACCGTGGAGCCGTTTGTAAAATAGATGGAAAATTACCCGTGGAGCTGTTGGGTCCCCGTTGAGAGGCCAGGCAACTGCACACGAAAAAAAAGGCAACCTGAAAATCGGCAAAGGCCCCAACTGTGCATGCACGGATACCGGGCCCACTGCGCATGCGCAGGGAGATGGTGTCATTTTGCATCACTGCAGCGTCACCAGTGCCTTTTTCATTGTGATGCGGCTGACGGGCCTCCACCAACTGCGCAGGCGCAGCAGACAAGTGAGGGCTGTATAAAGTTAATTTAAGTTTTAAAGGTCAATACATTGTAAAATATAACATTAATCTGAACGAAACTTGGCTAATTCGCATCGCAGGACAATGGTGAATAAAGCGGGCCTAAAATTGTCGCACTATTGTGTACCGTTTTTGCGGAGTTTCAGGACCAAACAAACATATATAGAAACGAACAAACAAGATGAAAGTTTTAGTTGTATACGTATACATATACGTGCGTGTGTGTGCGTGTGTATATACACACATCGGCTGCTCCCCCCCGCTGCTTTTCGCTGTCCTCGCTGGCTTGCACTCTCCGAAAATCCTGCGCGTCAACAGCCTGTCGGCCCGCAGGCACATTGAGGGCGTACGCAGCGTCTTGACGGCGTACGCCTAGCATGTGGCGTTGTGCGATGACGTCAGGACGCCACCTCCCCTATCAACCGCGCATTGCAGGAACAGACCCAACGGGTCGGCTGTGTGCGTATGTGTGTGCGTGTGAGTGTGAGTGTGAGTGTCAGTGTCAGTGTGAGTGTGAGTGTGTGCGTGTGTGTGTGTGTGCATGCGCGCATGTCATTTTGGCTTTGAAACGCATCTCCTCAATTTCAGTAGGGATTTAACATGATTTCATAAATGCACTCCTCTCTAAATTCGGTCAATTATTTCCCCAAATTTTGAATAAAGTTGTTCACAAAACTCACTTTTTAAAATATAATCACTGCTTGCCAGCTGCTGACATCACAATGCTCATATGCCCACCCAGGCCCACATGCCTCCTGACCCCACCACCCGCCGCTGTGGATTAAAGGCGCAGAAAGATCGAGAAAGTTCTGCAGAATAAAGATTCTACAGCTCCGTTCCGCTATAGGATCTTTGTTCTGCAGATCTCGGGGCAGCGGCGTCTTATGCGCTGAACCTTCTCCTCCCTGTCGGCGCAGCTCGTGAAGCCCCGCCCGCCTGCGCGTTCATTCCAGCTGTGGGTTTCCAGAGTCAGAAGCTGCTTCTCTCTCTCCTCATTTGGCAACCCAGTCATTCGCCTGGCTCCCCTCCACCCCCCCCCCCACCCCTCCTATTCTCACCTCCTCCCCTCTCCTTCCTCCCATTCTCACCTCTCGACAAAAGATCCTAAACCGCTATAGGATCTTTGCTCTCCACCCGTCACAGGGGACGATCTCTGTAAATCTCAGGCAGTTAATTCGCAAAGGCCAATTCCAAACAACGTAAAACCAGAGAGTGCATTATTCAGCAATAACATAGCAACATTGAGGAAAAGCAGTTAATTGAATTCAAACTGTGTTTACTCATCAGTTTATCTGACCTCACTATTATTGAAGGGCAAGGCTAATCAAAAAATGACATGGAACAAACAGTTAATCAATAGAGAATCATCCTTAGATCTGACACCATACTATAGGTCAATAACTCAATATGCTTACTAATGTATCCTGTATATAAGATTACCTACAAGATACAAGATACATTTAATTGTCATTTGGACCCCTTGAGGTCCAAACGAAATGCCGTTTCTGCAGCCATACATTACAAAACACATAGACCCAAGACACAACATAATTAACATAAACATCCATCACATTGCTGTGATGGAAGGCCAAATAAACTTATCTCTCCACTGCACTCTCCCCCCCCCCCCCCCCCCCCCCCCCCCCCCGAGTCAGAGTCAAAGTCATAGCCCCCGGCTGGCGATGGCGATTGTCCCGCGGCCATTAAAGCCACGCCGGGTGATGCGAGGCCGCACACCGGATCTTGGTATTAGAGCCCCCGGTGTGCGCTCGCAGAGTCCCGCGGCCATTCCAAGCCGCGCGGGGCAGTGATGTAGGCCCCGCTCCAGGAGCTCTTCAACCCCGCAACTCGGGCGGGGGAAGTTGCCGTTGTGAGAGCCCTGAAAAGCGGTCTCCCTCCAGGGACCCGCGGGCTCCCGGTGCCGCCGTCCACGGACCTGCCGTTGAAGCCACCGACTCTCCGGTCGGGCCGCAGCAGCAGCAGCAGCGCTCCTCCACCGCTCCACCCGCTCCAGACTCGGCCAGCCCCGCGACGGTGACGGTGAGTCGTAGCACCAGAGTCCCCGGTCTCTTCCTGTTGGAGGCCGCTCCTCGTTGCGGCCCCAACGACAACGGAAACCCGACGAGAAAATGTCGGGCCTCCCGTGCAGGGAGAGATTTAAAAAGTTTCCCCCCCCATTCCCACCCCACCCCCACCCCCCCCCCCCCCCACACACACACACCCCAACAAAAAATAACAAAAAACTACATAAAAACACAGACAGAAAATAATAAAACGCGGACAGACTGCAGAGGCCGCTGCTGACCAGAGTCGCGCCGCCCACCGGAACTTTGAACCTCTGCTTGTATGTGCCAATTCTGCACTGGACTGGAAATAAATCTACATTATTTCCCCTTCGCATAAAACAACAATTCACTTCCACACATTTTCCCAAAGTCATCACTGGATCTCATAAATTTAACTTCAACAACTTTGAACCTGTATACCTTCAACCTTCTGCATGATTTTAGTGCCATTCTTTTGAATTTAATATTTTGAACAAATCTGGGGTGCACTGCCGTTATTTTTTAAGTATCTCAACTGAGCAAGAAAACCTTCTTTAATTACGCTACGAATTGTTAAGTGGGTTTGATTTCTTACTTTTAATTTCACTGTTAGAGGCACAATACATTGTTGATGAAATGCCAGTGTAAAAATAGTCGGTAAATGGAGTAGTGGAGTTTAACGCACCAACATCACTAAACTATGAATTTAATATCTTCAAGAGAGAATACATTTTTGTCTCTGTAACCTTGAGTGTGCCTTAAGCAATACTATGATAACTATTTGGTGATACATTTAAGGGGCTGTGGGGCTGTACGAGCTTACAAGAGCTCTCCCGAGTTAAAAAAAATAATAATCAAACTCGTCTCTTAGCGGCTCATAATACTCACGGCAGGTACTCTGGAAACTCGGTAAACTCGTGAAGATTTTTCAACATGTTGAAAATAGTCCACAAGAGCCCCGAGTACCCACGAGCGGCTATTACCGTAATTCTCCGAGTTCGAATCAGGAGAAACTCGGGAGAACTCTTGAATTAGCTCGTACAGTGGGACAGCCCCATAAAAATGTGTGCCATGCTTATAGTTCCTGTGGAATAGCATTATTTATTTCCACAAACTCACCAGGATTTAGTATCACTTATATCAGATAGTATCATTGATGATTAATTTTACTCATTTTTGATGTAAACCTCAAGGTTGATATCAATACAAGGGGCTGAGAACCCATAACTTGCTTGAAAATATTATGTCTGGCAGCTTGATACTTGTAGTGTCAATGATATTTGACACTACGTATCAACTGGACTTGTATTCACTGGAATTTAGAAGGTAGAGAGGGGATCTTCTAGAAACGTATACAATTCTTAAAGGAGTGGACAGTATAGATGTAGGAAAAATGTTCCCGATGTTGGGGGAGTCCAGAACCAGAGGTCAGCCATTTAGGATGGAGATGAGGAAAAAAAAAAATCACCCAGAGAGTTGTGAATCTGTGGAATTTTCTGCCACAGAAGGCAGTAGAGGCCAATTCACTGGATGTTTTCAAGAGAGAGTTAGAATTAGCTCTTAGGGCTAAAGGAATCAAGAGATATGGGGGAAAAAGCAGGAACTATTTTGGATAATCAGTCATGATCATATTGAATGGCGGTGCTGGCTCTAAGGGTCGAATGGACTGCTGCACCTATTTTTCTATATTTCTTCTATGTTTCTAAAACTATTTCTGGGGGTGGAATTAGAAAAGTGGGAAGAGCCGGTAGTGAAATACTGGCTATACGAGTTGGAATTTCCTCAACAGAAAAAGATCTAATAAATTTTGAAACCCCAAGCATTACCTAACTTTCGTAATAGGCGACTTACATAAACTCGCACTCACATGAGGAATTATTTAAGCCTACCGCTTTATTTCGAAGTAGCTCATCTAGGTGCTCTCGGTAGCAGAGCTCTGCCATTGCATGCAGCCATTTCTGCAAGCCAGTCAGCTGTTTCACGCGGGGGCTCCCACGTGGTCTCTGCCTTGAATAATTAATTTACACGTTTGCAGTAGCACTTCCCTTTCCGACTTGCGTAACATCCGACTTATGCAAGGGTCCACAGGACCCAACCCTTGCGCTTATTGGGAAGGCATCTATCTGTACAGTAATTGTTTGAGCACTTACTCCAATCACAATTTCATGATCAAATGTGATAATGCAACAATGGACATTAAAGTCTGATTGGCCTCAAAGGTGATTGGCCTCATCAGCAACAACGATGAGCTGGCCTACAGGGAGGAGGTCCAGCACTTAGCAGCATGGTGCGCTGACAACAACCTGGCCCTTAACTCCAAGAAGACCAAGGAGCTCATTGTAGACTTCAGGAAGTCCAGAGGCGGCACGCACACCCCCATCCACATTAACGGGACGGAGGTGGAACGTGTTTCTAGCTTCAGGTTCCTGGGAGTCAACATCTCCGATGACCTCTCTTGGACCCACAATACCTCTACTCTGATCAAGAAGGCTCATCAGCGTCTCTTCTTCCTGAGGAGACTGAAGAAGGTCCATCTGTCTCCTCAGATCCTGGTGAACTTCTACCGCTGCACCATCGAGAGCATCCTTACCAACTGCATCACAGTATGGTATGGCAACTGCTCTGTCTCCGACCGGAAGGCATTGCAGAGGGTGGTGAAAATTGCCCAACGCATCACCGGTTCCACGCTCCCCTCCATTGAGTCTGTCCAAAGCAAGCGCTGTCTGCGGAGGGCGCTCAGCATCGCCAAGGACTGCTCTCACCCCAACCATGGACTGTTTACCCTCCTACCATCCGGGAGGCGCTACAGGTCTCTCCGTTGCCGAACCAGCAGGTCGAGGAACAGCTTCTTTCCGGCCGCTGTCACTCTACTAAACAACGTACCTCGGTGACTGCCAATCACCCCCCCCCCCCACCCCCCCCCCCCGGACACTTATTATTATTATTTTTTTTTTTAATTCAAATCGTTTGCTATGTCGCTCTTCAAGGGAGATGCTAAATGCATTTCGTTGTCTCTGTACTGTACACTGACAATGACAATTAAAATTGAATCTGAATCTTGAATCTGAATCTGAAGTCGAAACAATTAGTTGCGGAGTTTAATGTTATAATAGAGCGATTGTTCCTATTTTCTTTTTCTTTCTTTTCTAGGGTCTACTTTCTCACTTTACTTCCTTCTCTATCTTCTTTTCTAAGGGGCTTTCTTTTCCCAACACTCTTGCACTCCACGACTCTTGCGCACTTTCTTTACTTTCTTTACTTCTATCTTTTTCTTAAAGCTAAAAAAAAAAAAAAAAATGAAGCGGTACAAAAAATGTATTAAGATATATGTGTTGTGTAGTATTGTAATTTACCGTACTTCTAATAACAATAAAATAAAATAAAAATAATAATTAAAAAAAAGTCGAAACAATTTAATGGTGATCAATTTCCACATGATTCCTTAATACTTGCAGGAAATTGCAATGGGGAAATTGAACAAAGAGTCAAGTCACCAATTCTCTACTGCTCACCAGCAGTATAGAATCAATGTAGAGTTCAATGCATCTAAACATTTATTGTAACGGTGCACAGTCGGGGCATGTCATGCATAGTGTGCAGATACATACAATGTACCACTAACTACTAGTGCACAGGAGAGGATAACTTTAAAAATGTTAAATGCAACAAAGGAATTGAATCATTTACAAGTAATCAAAGAAAACACACATTCAGCAATCTTGGAAATATGAGGAAATCCCCACTCAGGTAATAAGTATTTCACTGCCCCGTGCTTCTCACTTTTTGCCCCCTTCCCCTCTCCCCAAAATGGTTCTGAATATCAGAGACACTGGGAGTATCAGGAAGCCAGATCTTAATATTTACAAATAAATTATGTCTCTGAATGCTGTGAAGTTATTGGATTTTAAAGGCTATTATCATTAGTTGACAATTATCAATTAACACATTATCAAGGTGAGTTGACAATCCATCCCTCCAAAGTTAAAAGCATGGGTAGTAGGGGGGAGTAGAGGGGGAAACCAACAGGACAAGTAATACATAAATCTAGCATTATATAATCTTTATTCTCGGTCAGCTGCTTCCATTAAAGTTAACTAATTTCCCAAACCTTTCAACAACATTACAAATCTTTTCCAACTTCGACTTCTCATGCTAAACATTTCCACACTTTAGCTGTTTAGCATTGCATCAGCAACCATGAAAGAAAAATATTACAAGTATTCCCATAATTCTAGGCAGTAACATTAAAAAAAAAAAATCGCTTAATGACATCATAAATTATTCACCCGAGTAAAGTGCTGTGCATTACCTAATAAAAAACTTACATAACCTTGCTGATCCATCAGAAGGATTATGAAATATCCGATATGCTTTGCAACTACAAAATGAAGATTTCCGAGCTACTTTCATTTACAAATTGTGCAAAATATTCTCAATTCATCAGTTCATAAAGAACAATATAGCACAGGAGTTGGAGCTTCGGCCCACAATGTTGGAGCCGGATATGATGCTGAAATAAACTAAAATCATCTGGCTGCACATAATCTACATCCCTCGATTCTCTGCATTTCCAAGCTGCATATGCCTATCTAAAAGCCTCTTAAATGGCACTGGCGCATCTACCTCCACCACCACCACCCATGGCAGAGCACTTCAGGCACTCACCACACCAGGGCTCGAAACTAACGGCTGCCCGGGTGCCATTGACCAACCAAAGTGCCGCCAGGCATCCTAAACGGCAACTAATTTTGCCCGGCTTGGCACTGCAGATATTGGTTTATAGCGATAGACACAAAAAACTGGATTAACTCAGCAGGTCAGGCAGCAACTCTGGAGAAAAGGAACGTGACGTTTCGTGTCGGCGGCGGCTGTATTGCGGGGTAAAGATTCTAGGAGCGGGGTGACAAAGGGTCGAAGCGAATGACGGGCCCCGCACAGCAGCAGCAGCGGCCACGACAGCAGCTCCATCTCTTCCTCTTCCCACACCCCGCCCGCCCTGATAGCGGCTGCTGCCTGCCACTCTGCCAACGGCACTTTCAAAACAAACCCTCCCGCACGCCGAGGCCGGGAGGAGGGAGGGAGGGAGGGGGAGGCCTCCATCTGCCGTCTGAAGCAGCTGCACCAAAGATCCTATAGCTATAGGGTCTTTGAGCTGCACCGTTCGGCCCCACACCTTGCTGTTGACTGGCGGAGGAGGGGAGGCGGTGGCGAGGAGATCCCAACCGCCTCCCCTTTGGCGGTGGCACTTGGCGGTGGACAGGGACGGCCAAGGCAGCGGGGCAATGTTGTCCGAGGAGAGCTGACCTTCCTTCCTCCCCACCTCCTCTGCCCCTTCCCCCTCTCTCTCACGCCCCCCTCCACCCCCTTATCCTGGGACCCCTCCACTCCATCCCGCATTGATCCCCATTCCCGCCTCTATTCAGTCCTCACTGACATCCTCTGTGCTCCCCTCCCCATCTACCCCCTCCCCCCAATCTATTCAACCTGCACTGATCACCCTATACACCTCGCATTAATTCTCCTGCCACCACCCCATCCATCCGACACTGGTCCCCAAATTCATCCTGTACTGATCCCCCTTCCCATCCATCCTGCATCTCTCCCCCCATTCATACTGCACTGATCCTCTCATTCATCCCGTACACACCCACCCTCCATTTACCCTGCACCAATCTCCCCCATCCATCCTGTAGTGGTCTCTCCATTCATCTTTTACTGATCACCCATTCATCCTGCACGGACCCTCCGACTGTAATGACCCCTCCCCCCATTCATCCTGTACTGATCCACCCCCCAATCCATCCTATATTGTTCCCCCCATTCAAGAAGAATGGGGTGGAACAGTGTGAAGAAGGGTCTCAACCCGAAATGTTGCCTATTTCCTTCGCTCCATAGATGCTGCTTCACCAGCTTTCTCCAGCACTTGTCTACCCCCATTCATCCGGTACTGATCCCCCTATTCATCCTATACTGATCCCCCCCATTCATCCTGTAGTGATCCCACCCTTCATCCTGCAGGCCCTCCGATCCACACTGTATTGACCCACACCCCATTCATCCTCAACCTCCCATAGATCCTGCGCTGATACACCCCTGCCCCATTCAAGAAGGGGGGGGGTGGAACAGTCTGAAGAAGGGTCTCAACCCGAAACGTTGCCTATTTCCTTCGTTCCATAGATGCTGCCTCACCTGCTGAATTTCTCCAGCATTTTTGTCTACTCCCATTCATCCTGTACTGAACCCCCCCATCCATCCTGTACTGATCCCCCCATTCAACACCACAGACATCCCCCGTGCTCTCCCTCACAATTTTACATACTCCAACCAACACGTACTAATTCACCTGCCTCAATCCATCCATTCCGCAATGATTGCCTTTTGAACCTCCCCCACCATCTATCCACCTGATATAACCCACCGGATCACCTACAAAATCCTGGTCCTCACCTACAAAGCCCTCCACCATCTGGCCCCCCCATATCTCACTGACCTCCTCTCCCCCTACCAACCCTCACGGTCCCTCAGATCCACATCAGCCGGTCTCCTCTCCATCCACAAATCCAACCTCCGCAGTTTTGGGGACAGAGCCTTCTCCAGGGCAGTTCCCAGGCTCTGAAACTCCCTCCCCCAACTGATCCGCAATTCATTGTCCCTCACCATCTTCCAGTCCCGCCTCAAGACCCATCTCTTCACCTCTGCCTATCCTTAGCCCCACGTCCCCCTCCCTTTTCATCTGTGCTTGAATTGCCTCATATTGTGTTTTGAATTGAATTTTGTCTTTAATTTGTGTACTAGTCATGTCTCTACTATTTATTTCATTCCCCTTACATGTTTTTGCTCTACTTGCTAAATTTTTGTAAGTTGTCCTTGAGACTCTTGAAAGGCGCCCATAAATAAAATGTATTATTATTATTATTATTATAACTGATTCACACACACCCTGACCCTATTGTGCTGGAAATGTCTTCAGAGCGAACATTGACTATGTTCGATAATGGAATGCAATCAAATGTGTTTTAATTCCCAATGTTATTATTTGTTTTAGTCCATAAAGATGGATTAATTAAATTGTGAACGCGTGAAACATCAAAACCGGTGTTCGATTGTCTCTGCTACCGTTGACACGTTATTACACAATTCATTTTAACTGCAAATCAATGCTCTTAATATGGAGTATCAGTACTGTAGTTATTTAATTAGCTACATTCACAACTATACATTGGATTTATCCAGGTTTTACTTCTACAATCAGTCATATACATCCCAAATTTGGTCAGGAGATATTTGAGTTGAAATATTAAAGTTAATTCTGAAGTGGGAATGATGGAAACAGCGTTTATCAATAATTTTTTTTATAATCTGGTGCGTACAAACTGGGTATCTTCATTGCTGTTCACAACACGTACATCTAATCTGAATGTCCGGTAATGTGGCGTTTTAACCATATAACCATATAACAATTACAGCACGGAAACAGGTCATCTCGACCCTTCTAGTCCGTGCCAAACACGTATTCTCCCCTAGTCACATATACCTGCGCTCAGACCATAACCCTCCATTCCTTGCCCGTCCATATAACTATCCAATTTATTTTTAAATGATAAAAACGAACCTGCCTCCACCACCTTCACTGGAAGCTCATTCCACACAGCCACCACTCTCTGAGTAAAGAAGTTCCCCCTCATGTTACCCCTAAACTTCTGTCCCTTAATTCTCAAGTCATGTCACCTTTTTGACACCTTTAAACATACAGGTGCACAACCTTTTATCCGAAGTTCCAAATAACGAAAAGCTCCGAATAGCGGACATTTTTTCAGTCCTTGAAGAAAGGTCCTTGAAGACGTTCACCGAGGGCGGCCCGCAGAGGTGACAGCGGAACCTCCGGTCGGTCCTCGAAGAAAGGGGAACTAAATCCCCATTCATAAAAGAGAAGGTGAGCATATATTGCGCGGGAGGGTTAATAATTGACAATCTGCTGCTGCCTGTCCGCTGAGTTAAAAAGTTCCCACGGTAGACTCACGATACACAGTGTATCGTGAGTCTTGCATGGGAACTTTTTAACTCAGCGGGCAGGCAGCAGCAAATTGTCGCTCCCTTCAGTTTCACCCCACCTACACCCCTCTGCTTCCCGGCCATGTGTGTGATCCCTTCCCTCCCCTCTCCAGCTCCCCGCCCATTGCACCGGCGCGGGGGTTTTGCACTGTCTTCACGTCGGAGCTAGTGCCAGTCACCGGAGACGTCAGGACCAACGGGACACCGGCCCCCAGGCCCACTGCAAGCACGGAGATCCCAGAGACCCACAGACAGCAGCAGCCCAGCCCTGTTCCAATTCCAGAGGAACATGCTCCCCGTAGGGACCGAAGCTGATGGTGTGCAAGGTACGTCTTGGTCTTGAGGTTGCGGATGAGGGGGCGCAGCTCGGGCTGTGACGTCTCCGGCCCCCCCTGTACAGGAGCTGAGACTGGGAACTGTGGGGTTGTTTGCAGTTGCAGAGGGAGGGGGCAAGGGCGGTACAGTTCCCAGTCTTAGCTCCATTCCAGGGGGGTGGCCGGAGACATCAGGACCAACGGGACACCGACTGCAAGCACGGAGATCCCAGAGACTCACAGCCAGCAGCAACTCTAGCCCAGCCCCGCTCCAACTCCAGAGGAACCCGGGTTGCGGATGAGGGGGCGCAGCTCGGGCTGTGGGCGAACTGCCACTTGTCGCTGTAGCGGCCCATCGGGGAGCGGGTTCCTGTTGGTCCTGACGTCTCCGGCCATCCCCCTGGACAGGAGCTGAGAGACGTCAGGACCACCAGAAGCCGCTCCCCGATGCGCCGCTACAGCGACAAGTGGCAGTTCGCGCACAGCCCAAGCTGCGCCCCCTCATCGGGACACCGACCCCCAGGCCCACTGCAAGCACGGAGATCCCAGAGACTCACAGCCAGCAACAACTCTAGCCCAGCCCCGCTCCAACTCCAGAGGAACCCGGGTTGCGGATGAGGGGGCGCAGCTCGGGCTGTGGGCGAACTGCCACTTGTCGCCGTAGCGGCCCGTCGGGCAGCGGATTCCTCTGGAGTTGGAGGGACAGGGAGACACAGCGGCTTTTGAGAATGGTGGGCAATCACTTCCAAAGTTCTGCCCACACAGTCAGTACACCTCTCCTACACTTGTCTCCCGCACTAAGATCATCTCGCAGAGAATGATCCCAGCCTAACCCTCCCTATTCTCTCCTATTCTGCAAGAAAAAAACTACATTGAAGACTCAAACTCGCGATCGAGCAACTGCCGGGATCGAGGCGCAAACTCGCGACCTTGCGGATATGAGCCGAGCACTCTACCACTGCGCCAGCCGTTAAAATCTACACTAAAAATCTTCCATTCCGAAAGCCGAAAAATTCTGAATTACGAAAAGTGGCTGGTCCCAAGGCTTTCGGATAAAAGGTTGTGCACCTGTATTACCAAAAGAACATTTGCTGCAGTTGTTGGCGACGCTACTCCTCCTTTTCCCTTTCTTGTCCCCACCCACCCCCACCCCTGATCAGTCTGAAGAAGGGTTTCGGCCCGAAACGTTGCCTATTTCCTTCGCTCCATAGATGCTGCTGCACCCGCTGAGTTTCTCCAGCTTTTCTGTGTAACATTTGCTGCAGTTATGTCCTTTGGCCATCTCTTGTCAGTTATTGTAATGTTTAACCTGTCAGATGGGTATAGTCGCGTTTTTTTTTTGTTTTTTTTAAAATAATCTTTATATTAGAGGCAGGTACACGTCATAATAATAATAATAAATTTTATTGGAAGATGGTGAGGGACATGGAATTGCGGATCAGTTGGGGGAGGGAGTTCGAGAGCCTGGGAGCTGCCCTGGAGAAGGCTCTGTACCCAAAACTGCGGAGGTTGGACTTGTGGATGGAGAGGAGACCGGCTGATGTGGATCTGAGGGACCGTGAGGGTTGATAGGGGGAGAGGAGGTCAGTGAGATATGGGGGGGCCAGATGGTGGAGGGCTTTGTAGGTGAGGACCAGGATTTTGTAGGTGATCCGGTGGGAGATGGGAAGCCAGTGAAGTTGTTTGAGGACTGGAGTGATGTGATGCCAGGATTTGGTGTGGGTGATGAGTTGGGCGGCTGCGTTCTGGACCAGTTGGAGTCGGTTGATGTAGGCGGAGCTGATGCCAAGGAGAAGTGAGTTGCAATAGTCCAGTCGGGAGGAGATGAAGGCATGGATGAGTCTTTCAGCAGCGGGAGGTGTGAGAGAGGGTCTGATTTTGGTGATGTTGCGGAGGTGAAAGAAGTGAAAGGTCATATTAAAAACATTTCATGTATATCATTCCTACATTACTAATATTATCTATTGATATTAACTCTGCTTCTAGTATTTTTTTTTTTATATAGATAGAAAATAAGAAAGAGAAATTAAAAAAAAGAATCGAATAATTTACTAAAAATACAACATTGGAGATAAGTAAATTATAAAGTATAACTTTTCATCTAATCATTAATTCGAGTTTCAGTCAGGTTCACGTGCCGAGCCAGTCTGCCCCTTCAAGTAGTCAATGAATGGAGACCATATTCTGATAAAAAAGTTATTGTTTGTTCCTTAAGACAAGTCTGATTCTTTCCAAATGTAAGGTTTCCAACATTTTCACAATCCACATTTTAATTGTGGGGGTTATAGGACCTTTCCAAAATTTTAATATTATTTTTTTCCCCAGTTATTATACTATAGTCCATAAAGTTTCTTTGGGTTGGTGTAAATGTTAGACTTTGTTTTGATATTCCTAGTATTATTAGTTTTAAATTGGGATCCAATTAAGTGTTGACAACTATAGATATTATTCTAAAAATGTTCGTCCAGAAGTTTTTGATTTTTAAACAATTTGCGAATGTGTGAGTTAGGTCAGCCTCTAAATGTTGACATTTATCACAGATAGGGGAGATATGTGGGACAATTCTATTTAGTTTTGTGTTGGAGTAATGTAATCTATGTAGTACTTTAAATTGTATTAAAGAGTGTCTGGCATTTAATGAACATTGATGTATATGTTGTAAACTTTCATCCCAAATATCTTTTGTTATTGGTTGGCTTAGTTCATTTTCCCATGTTTGTCTATATAAATCCGTCGGTGGTATCTCACTATCTAATAGGATATTACAAATATGAGATTTTAATTTATCTGTATTAGGATGTTTATTCAACCAATCATCAAGAATTTCTGGATCTCTAGTTCTAAGGTTTTGTGTATTTGATTTAACATAATCTCTAAATTGTAAATATCTAAAAAAATCATTTGAGTGGAGTCCGTAAGTCTGTTGTAGTAATGTAATCTATGTAGTGCTTTCTGTGCTCCTGAAATGAAAGAAAGATGCCTTACTTATAAAGTTGTCCCATCCTTTTAATTCCATAATTTTTCCATTGTATAAAACCTTTATCCAACGTAGAAGGTTTAAATGAGGGGTTGTTCACGATGGGGAGATAGAGTGATAAATTATCCAATTTTAAGGTATTTTTTTAATTGTTTCCAAATTCGCATACCACTGTATATTATAGGGTTTTCCCTGGAAGTTTTTTTAATTCAATTTTGAGGTAGCAAACAGAATCGAACCAATTTCAAAAGGTAAACAATCTTCCTTTTCCATCTTTAACCAATCTGGTTGTTGGTCCATTTCTTCCAGCCAAAAGTTCATATTTTTAAATATTAACTGCCCAGAAATAAAACAAAAAATTTGGTAAGGCTAAACCTCCATTTATCTTTGATTTGCATAAATGTTTTTTGCTTATTCTATGATTCTTATAATCCCAGATAAAATCAGTGATGATGGAGTCCACCTTTTTTTAAAAAAAATTAAAAAATTGGGTGATATCGGGATTGATTGAAAGAGGTATAATAATTACGGTTAAAAAAAATCATTTCTATGGCATTCATTCTACCAAACATTGAAATAGGGAGTGTTTTCCAATACTGAATATTCTTGTGTAGTTTATTCAGTAAAAGGGGGAAATTTAATTTAAATAATGAGGCATTTGTCTTAGTGACATAAATTCCTAGATATTTACATTTTTCATGAACTATTTTAAACGGGGATTGTTGTATTATATGTGGATTGAGTTCCGTTATTGGCATGATTTCACTTTTATTCCAATTAATTCTGTATCTGGAAAACAAACCAAATTGAGTTATTAGATTTAATAAATTTGGGATACTAATTTCTGGTTTTGTAATGTAAATTAATACATCATATGCATATAAAGACATTTTATTCACGGTGTCTTTAGTATTATACCGTATATTTCTGGATGGGCCCCAACACTTTCAGCAAGTGGCTCAATAGTGAGTGCGAATAATAACGGAGATAGTGGACATCCTTGTCTACAACCTCTAGATAAATTAAATTTAGTTGATAACATTCGATTTGTTAATATTCTAGCTGTTGGGTTGGTGTATAAAAGTTTTACCCATGTGCAGAACTTCTCACCCAGTTGAAATTTTTCCATCACCAAAAATAGATAGGGCCATTCAACCTGATCGAACGCTTTCTCAGCATCTAGCTAAATTATTGCTGGATCTACGTTAGTGATTCTCTTTGAGTATATTATATTAAATAATTGTCTCAAATTATAAGATGAGTAATGTTTCGGGATAAAGCCCGTTTGGTCAGGGTGTATTAATTTATTAATCATTGTAATTAATGTTTGTGCTAGGATTTTAGTTAATATTTTCTGATCGGTATTTAAGATTGCAATTGCTCTATATGAGCCTGGGTCTTCAGGGTCCTTATTTGTTTTTGGTATAAGTGTTATTATAGATTTGTTTAAAGTTACTTGCAGTTTCTGTTGAGTATAAGTGTACTCATACTGTGTTTGTAAACGTGGCGAAGACAGATCATAATTTTTTAAAATAAAATTCAGACCCTATACCACCTGGGCCGGCGGCCTTGCAGTTTTTTAGAGATCTAATAGACTCTTCAATATATTTTACCATTATTTCAGCTTCTAGTAATTCCCTGTCTTTTGAATCTAAACCTATCTGAATCTATAGTCGGCTTTAACAGCTATTATCATAAAATGCCTTTAGAAATGTCCTTGCAACCTGCATATTTTGTTGTGGATAAGCTATGTGGGAAGCCAGAGTGTTTCTGTACCAATAGCAATAACAACCCATGCTATGGCCATGTCATGGTAATTTTTGGTCCTTCACAGAAAACACGCTTGCATCAATCTGTAGTGTGCATGGTTAAGCATATATGTTACCATGGTCCAGGATTTATTGACACAGTTTGATCATACGCTGAATAATCCAACCACATTTCTGTTTGGAAGTGGAAAGAACTAATAGAAATTGCATTAATTGCAATGTGTAAAAAGAGTTGAGATATTGTATTATAATGTTGCTGCATGTCATTGTGGTATATATCATATCTTGATTGGTGAATATGTTTAGTTTGTGAGTTATTTGAAGCAGAAAAAAAATCGAAGGTAGACAAAAGTGCTGGAGAAACTCAGCGGATGCGGCAGCATCTATGGAGCAAAGGAAATAGGCAACGTTGCGGGCCGAAACCCTTCTTCAGATTGATGGGTTTCAGCCTGAAATGTTGCCTATAATCCTTCGCTCCATAGATGCTGCCGCACCCGCTGAGTTTCACCAGCACTTTTGTCTACCTTCGATTTTCCAGCATCTGCAGTTCCTTATTGAACATAATTCATTGAGCATAATTCCGACTGGTAACTACGCACTTCGTCCGAGCACGTTATCACACGAGTCATACAAACCGTCTTAACTGTCATTTGGCAACCTAAAAAGCTGTCAAGGTTGCCCAGCTAGCAACAGGGAAAAAAAGTTAAGTGAGAACCCTGCACAATGTAAAATTCAATGTGCTCAGCACATCTATCCTTATTTAAAAGTGTGTGTGTGTGTGTGTGCGCGTGCGTGTCTTGTGGGTGCCAGCCTTTGATTCGTTGCTACGCCAACACCACACGCAGAAACGCCGAGATTTTTTCCATTTCGGTAGAGATTTCACTTTTCATTCCAAGTAACCACTCCTGTTTAAATTTTGTCGAGTTTATGTACACATTTTTAATAAAATCCTTCTTCCCCCCCCCCCCCCCCCCCCCCTTCCTCTCTATAGTTGGGGGCTATGAGTTGGGGGTTATGAGGTTGGGGGCTATGAGTTGGGGGCTATGAGTTGGGGGCTATGAGTTGGGGGCTATGCTTCAGTAGATAGGGCAATTATGTGGTAAAAGGAGCAAATTAACAATATTAATATATTTTACAAAGGGGGTAGTTACCGTGTGTGCAGGGGGGGGGGGGTAGTTAGTGTGTGTGTGGGGGTGGTTAATGTGTGTGATGCCCAATGCCCCCCCCCCCCCCCCCCCCCCCCCCCCCCCCCCCCAACTGCACGTTGGGGGAACAGACCTTGCCCTTCTCACCTTTAAGCTATGCCCTCGAGGCTTTAGCATTTGCACCCTGGGTGAAAGGTTCTTACTGTCTATCCGATTTATACATTGCACAATTTTATAACTTCTATCAGGTCTCACATCAATAGAGCCAGGATGTTTAGGCGCTAAAAATCTCTGAAATAGGCAGGCAAAAAGGCAAAATAAAATTACAAAAAAGGCACGAAAAAGGCATTTATTGACAAACAAAAGGCATAAAAAGACATGTATTTCCACCACCAAAATATGGTTAAAGATGATAATTATAAAGGTATACTACATTATTGCCTGGTTGCACATAACTACTAGTATTTTTTTCAAAATATCTGGTGTTAAACTATGCCGTCTGTCAGACAGAATATGCTTCAGTTGTGAAAAACTTCTTTCTACCCCAGTTGAGGTCACTGGTGCATACCTGAAACAAGCTACAAACTCTACATTCATGTCAATATCTTGTGCATTACAACTACCTTTGTGAAATTTAGCTATGTTTTGTACTTCTTCAAGATCTTTGTTAGCTAAACTCCCCCTCTCATATTTTCCTTGAATGTCTTTACCTACATCGCCAGGAACTTTAAGTACAAAGTACAGCATGTGAAGATGTAAATAACTGAGCAATAATTGTGCTTTTTGACTTCTCCAATACTTCCGATGTCAAGTAATACTCCTTTGATGGTTGACCTGCCTCCAGTTTACCGATGACCACATTGACGACATATCTCCCCACAGCATTGGTCGTCTCGTCTATTGAGATCCATATCTTGATGCATGCAACTTAATCTCTAATTTTCTGCACAACAATGTTGAAGTTGCTGTCAACATAATTTTTCTGTAATGACTCGCTCGGTATAGGTTCCTTTTGTTTTCCAATTTCCACAGTGGAATTCCAGCATCAATGAATGCTTTGCACAGATCACTCGAAAACTCATATTTGCTATTGGAGCCAGCAGTAAATGTTGCGAGGAGACAAGCTTGCGTATTTCCTACCTACAGTTTATCTGCCGTCGACTTGTGTTTAGCTGTCTGTACATGCTGGGAGTCTAAATATTTAATCTCATGATTCACTGCTCTCTCACATGCTTTGCAAAACTGCACACAGCTGTCTGTAGAGAATATATTACTCCCGTACACTCTCACGAAATTGGTCAGATTTTTACAAGGCGTTGACTTGACTAGGCATTTTGACGCTTGCAGGGGTAGATTCTACAGGAGTGGGGATGCAGACCTCTACAGGCAGGCCAAGTACAAGCTGAGAAGAGGAATCAGAGCTGCCAAGGAAAGGTACTCTTGAGAAGTTGAGGAGCAAGTTCGCAGCAAATGACTACTTCAGCGGGGAAGGGCTTGCAAGAAATCACAAGCTACAAGAGGAAAACCCCCCGCTCCTCGGGAAATGCTAGGTAGCGTAGCTGGGACATGTTGGCGGGTGTGGGCAAGTTGCGCCAAAGGGCCTGTTTTCACACTGTATCACTCTATGACTACATTATACCTCCACCATGCATGAATGCTTCAAAATCAAGTGATCGAGTTTTATTGCCATATACTCAAGCATAGAAACATAGAAAATAGGTGCAGGAATAGGCCATCGGCCCTTCGAGCCAGCACTGTCATTCAATATGATCATGGCTGTTCATCTAAAATCAGTACCTCTTTCCTGTTTTTTCCCCATATCCCTTGATGTCGTTAGCCCCAAGAACTAAATGTAACACTCTCTTGAAAACATCCAGTGAATTGGCCTGCACTGCCTTCTGTGGCAAAGAATTCCACAGATTCACAACTCTCTGCGTGAAGAAAGTTTGTTCTCATCTCAGTCCTAACTGGCCCCCTCTTCATTCTTAAACTGTGACCCATGGTTCTGAATGCCCCAACATCGGGAACATTTTTCCTGCAGTTTCAGTAAGTGAAAATCTAGCAGGCAAGCAGGATGCTTTCACCAACCACCCCCATTTGAAGTCCACTATCTTCCACCGTTTCTACCCAGTGCTTGGTACTTACTTCCAGCAGCCACTGGTTGTCCTCCAGGATGCACCGAGTTGCAGCCTGATCCATGCGGGTCACCTGGGCGAATTCGGCACAGACTCTCACGGCAGCGGCACAACGCTTCGACGCCTCCGACGGCCCGGGACTGAGGCTGCTCCATGGCTGGAGTTGCAATGAGCGACTCGCCAGTCTGGAAAACTCTCGCCAGCCCCGCTCCCCGTCCGCATCTGTCCCCGCCGCTGCTTCTGCTTCCAACACCCGCGGCCCATGCAGTTGATATGAGTTTTGAAATTTTCGTTGATCACAGAATTTCTCACAACAGAGCGAGAGAAATTTGTGATCAGCGTGAGAATTTGGTGAAATGCGTGATTCTCACGCTCAATGCATGGGAGTTGGCAGCCCTGCCTCTCTATCCCCCCCCTCTCTCTCTCCCCCTCCCCTCTCTCCACCTATTTCTCTCCCCTCTCTCTTCCCCCTCTCCCCTCTCCCCACACTCTCCCCTCTGTCTCTCACCCTCTCTCTTCCCCCTCTCCTCCTCACTATCCCCTTGCTCTCTCTCCCCTCTCTTTCTCCTCTGTCTCTATCTCCTCTTCCACTTTGCCCCCCCATATCTCTCTCCCCTTCTCCCTCTTCCCCCTCTCTTTTACCACCCCTCTCTTCCCCCTCTCCCATTCTCTCATACCCTCCCCTCTCCCTCTCTCCCCTCTTCCTCTCTCCCCTCCTCCTCTCTCCTCCTCTTCCTCCCTCCCCTCTCCCCCCCCCCCCCCCCCCCCCCCCCCACTGTCTCCCCATCTCCTTCCCTCTCTCTCTCTCTCTCCACCTCCCTTTGAGAGTCTGTTCCTTCGGCACAGAGACTCTCGTGGCAGCGGCACAACCCTTCCGACGGCCCGGGACTTGCACTGCTCCATGGCCGGAACTGCAGCAAGCGACTCGCCAGCCCCGCAAACACTCACCAGCCCCGGCTCCCCGCATCTGTTCCTGCCGCTGGTTCTGCTCCCATCCCTCCCTCAGCCCCTGCTCTCCAACACCCACGGACCATGCAGTTTATCCGATTTTTGACATTTTCGTTGATCACAGAATTTCTCACCACAGAGCGTGAGAAATTTCTGATCAGCGCGAGGGCGTGAGAGTTTGCTTGAGGGCGTGATTCTCACGCTCAAAGCATGAGAGTTGGCAGCCCTGATATTCTAATCAAGTACTGCTTAGCAGAAACATGCAAAAATCATTACCGTTAAAAAGGATACCACAATCTATTTTCCTTCAACTATAAAATCTAATAAAGTAAATAGACCAATAATTTAATATGGTCCCAACATGGTTATTAAATAGTGTGAGCATTAAAGTTGAGTTCTTCATCAGCATTCAAAGCAACAGAAAGATGCACATAAGTAAATCGCAGTTCAGTACCCTGGAATCCATCAACATTTAATTCTGCACCATTATGAATGGAAAACTAAAACCTAACACGAGACTAACCCTTTTAGTCTACTCTTGGCATTCTCTTATTTTGTTAAACACATTTATGTGTATTTCTATCCTCACTTCTGCAATCGCAACATTAGATTATAGAAGACAAACCATTGGGAATGAAAACGAATGGAAATAAATAATAAAACGGCTAACGTTCTTACATTATTATGAAGTCTGTACATGTGTAGGGATTATGGCCCTGAAACTATTCTCATTGTCACCACAGGATTTCTGCGTGTGTATAGTTTAACCTGAAAATGTTGAAGTTGCTGTCAGCACTCTTCATAATCTGCATAATATTGCAGGCTTTTATTCAACCACCTAAGGAAATAGTGACTTAACTTGTGTGGATGAAATACTCTTACAGTAAATACAATAAAAGTTTTAATGCTGATTTGAAGAGATTTAATCGAGGTATATCAACACACAATTTTTACTGAGAAAATTCCTGGTTCCAGTTTCTCCAGGTGAAATTCCTCACACCTGGTTCTTTTGTCCTTTTTTCTACTCAGTCAAGGATCTTCACCTCCTTCTCAAATATGATCAGAAATGGGCATGATACACAATTGTAGCCTAACCAGTGTTTTGTTCAGGTTCAATGCCACTTCCTTGGTTTTGTAATCAGGAACTGCAGCTTGACACACTTCCCACACGTATAGTCCTCGGGTATACTGGAAGTCTCCCTGACTTCCCGCATCTAGTGCCCCACCTGCCATCCCTAATGCATTCGGCCCAAGTAAGAATTACAAAGAAAAATATGTTACCGCATCTTGCTGAACCTCCAACCACTCCCCTCACCCAAGCACCACGAGTCAGAGCCTCAGCACTTTCCTTCAAAGCATTTGCATTTCAACACAGCCTCTCCCACCATTGCCACTTCCAACAGACCACTCTGCAAGTACCTGCCATCCTATTACACACCGCTGGGAGCAGTCAATCTCAGCCACCAACAATGTTTTTTAAATCTGCTCCTCCTCTCAGCTGCTTGCTCACAAGTTAAACTTTTGAGCAGTGTTATTGTAAGACCACTTAACATATCAAATTTTCCTCTCATCAACTTTGAAGCCACAATTATTTCATTTAAAATATACTGATTAATGCCTTTAACAAAATTAGCAACAAGAATTTGATATTACTCTCGGCATTCATCAGACAACACAGCAATTACCAACCTCAAGTTCTGCGTTTTCCAATAAATCATTTCAGATCTGTGTAGCCTGTAATATGCTCGAATAGTGTAAGATCTGTCATTGTACATATTACACATTTTCCACTCAGCCTTTCAATGTGATCAATGTTAATGTCCATGTATGTGCAAAGCTTATCTGAATAGGATTAGAAATAAAGACAACATTTTCAGCAAACCTGTATTTATGGAATAGTTTAAGGGTAAAACTATTTGAGAAATACTAAGTCCATCAACTTGCTCTGTAAAGATTGAACACCCTATTCCAGCTTAATTGTCAAATAAGTGAATTTTTGCTGGGCGAAATTAGACAAATGCCCACGGCAGACTTTGGGACATCTCTAATACAAACAGCAATAAACCTTTCACTGATAAAGGCAATAAGCAAACAGGCATAATCTAAGATGGCAATAGAATACCACAGGTGCAACTATCCATTTACAACTTCACAATACATTCATCTGAGTGTTCAACATATGCTCTCCTAGAATCTTGTAAACCCAGACCATACATTCAATATGTGGTAGCAGAATGTTCTGTTCAAAGGAATATAAATGTTACAAAAATGCATCAACTATCAATATTTCTTGGAGTTCATGTACTCCATGTCAAAAACTCTCAATGTATTGGAAGACGGTCCAACTTAGTTAACGGCCTATACCACTTGCCGATTTTTTCGGCCACTGCCTTATTGCCTTTATCCAGCATATCAGTGTCGCCAAAAGATTTAAAACATTTCAAAATCCAGCGGCGACAAAGACATGTTGCAACACCTCTTCTTCTCCAGCAGGGCGATGGTGATGTCGGGTGGAGAGGGGAGCGTTCCTGGAGCAGAGTGAGCGGGAAGGAGAGGTCGAGGGTACCCAGCGCCTTTGTCAATAGTGCCCAGGGTTGCAGCTGGTGCGGGGACCGGAGACAGGGAAGGGCCGCGCCGGGTAGGTTCCGGGAGCGGGGAGACACCACGCCAGGTACCCCCGGCCTTTCCCTCCCGCTTCCCCGGCTCCCGCGGAGCTGTCGGGTCCCTGAGGGGGCAAAAAAAGATTTTGACACCAATCAAGTAAAGACGGGAGGGGCGGGGCAAGTGGGGGGTGCTGTTTTATCTCGCTAGCACAGAACAAGCTAGCACAGAACCCACTAAATAGCCCACAGCATGGAACGTATTAAGGGCCGGATAAAATCTCGTGACGGGCCGGATGTGGCTGGCGGGGGCCATAGTTTGGAAACCCCTGCTCTAGATATTCTATGCGGGTCATCATTTGAATAGTTAACAAACAGATTGCTCCAACAATATCGCTTTCATCCTAAATTAGCATATGAAATTGACCACTCAGAAGATCATAAGACATGGGAAAAACAATTAGGCCATTCGGCCCCTCAAGAGTTCTCTGCCATTCGATCATGGCTGATCTATTTTTCGCTCTGAGCCCCAATCTCCTGCCTTCTCTCTGGAACCTTCGAAACCATTACTAATCAAACCCGTGTTTTAAAAATACCCAATTATTAGGCCACTACCAGCCTCAGTCACAATAAATTCCACCATCTGGCTAATGAAATTCCTCCTCATCTTCATTCTCAAGGTACGTCCTTTAATTCTGAGGCTGTGCCCTCTGGTCCTGGACTCTCCCGCCACTGGAAGCAGCCTCTCCACATTAGGTGTATCTTGGTCTTACATTATTAGGTGGGTTTCAATGAGATCCCCTTCATCCTCCTACACTCCAGTGAGTACATAGGTATACTTAAGCCATCAAACAATCCTCATTTGTTACCCAATCATCCCCGGGATCATTCTCATAAATCTCCTCTGGACCTTCTCCAATACCAGCACATCTTTCCTCAGATACTGATCACAATATGCCAAATGTGGTCTGACAAGCAACTTAAAAACAATTCTGCCTTTAAACCATTTTTTTTTGCTTAATTAAAATACTTTTTGCTTACATCATTCTACAGACACAGTAGGCTAAAAAAGTGTTTTAATCATAAATGTGAAGGCTGTTATGTGGAAGCTTATATGCATTTGTCTAAATTAAATATGTTACATAAATAAGGAATGGTGCTATATCATTAAAATGGAATTGAGAGATAAGGGACTCAAGCATCATGCAGCATGCATGCAGCATGGGAAATGGCATTCAGCCCACTGAGTCAGGAAGATGGTAGACATGAGCATATTTTAAGATAATGCTACCCAACAATGTATAACCAAGTATGCATGCCTATTGAGGGAATGCAGAGTAGGTTCACAAGATTAATTCCTGGAATGGCGGGACTGTCATATGTTGATAGAATGGAGCGGCTCGGCTTGTATGCTCTGGAATTTAGAAGGATGTGAGGGGATCTTATTGAAACACGCTCGAGGCAGGAAACATGTTCCCAATGTTGGGGGAGTCCAGAACCAAGAGCCATAGTTTCAGAATAAGTGGTAAGCCATTTAGGACGTAGATGAAGAAAAACGTTTTCACTCTCTGTTGCGAATGTGTGGAATTCTCTGCCTCAGAGGGCAGTGGAGGCTGGTTCTCTTCAAGAGGGAGTTGGATAGAGCTCTTAGGGATAGCAGAGTTAAAGGATATGGAGAGAAGGCAGGAACGGGGTACTGATTGTGGATGATCAGCCATCATCACATTAAATGGCAGTGCTGGCTCGAAGGGCTGAATGGCCTACTCCTGCACCTATTGTCTATTGCCCCAAAATAGCTTTGAATTTAATGCCTTACTGTTCAATTTACCAAACTTTTCATGTAATCATACAAGAAAACATAACATATACGCAGGAAGTAACTTAGGTTTGTAACTACACAGAATGAAATCTTGAGTAGGACTTCATACAGCAAAATTCGTTTTTTTGGGATAAAAGATGCATTCACAATAACCTACATTCAACCTGCTGAGGCATCTTGTGAATTGCCCCTTTGTTTGGTGGGCAGCTGATTCGTTAAATCTATAGCAAATTTCAGCTGATGCACATTCAAATTTATGCAGATATTGTTTGGTAGAAATATTATATTTGCTGCATACATTTTAGACATAGGGCAAGACGGCACACAATGCAGTAGAATTGATCCAAAGACTACTGCGTGTAATTGTCATTGCAAAGAGGCAAGGACCATAGACTACAAGAATAAATGTAAATATGTATTAGAATTGATTTCATTGAACAAATTAAAATTCAGCAAATTCGTAGAACATCAAATTAGATTTGCTCCTCATAATTACAGCATAAGTTTACAAATTTACAAGCACACTCAGCAGTTTATTACCTTACCAATGGAAAATGATTTTTGGGTGGTGACATCATGCAAGGTAGCACAATTTAAAGTTGTTTCCATGATTATGTATACTTACCACATGCAATTTCATGAATACGAGCTAACATTTCCTTTGGTCAAATCTTATTGGACGTTCATTATACAGCAATTTTCAAACAGAATTCCACAAGAATTAGTGTAGAAGGGTTCACCTGATTAATGTACAGAAATCTAGCTTATGTTGGTGATAGAATCTGGAGCAAAAAAAAAAAACTGCTGGAAGAACTCAGCTGCTGAAGCAGCATCTGTGGGAGGAAAATAATTATTAATAGGAGCTGAAAGACAGTAGGTGGATGACAAATGGAGGCAGACAAAGTAAAAGGTAGATGATGCCTTAATGACTACCATCCAGTGCCTCTGGCAAAGCAAGGTCACATGCTTAAATTACTATTGTTCAATGGCTCTAACATCCACCATCATGAAATACTTCAATAGGCTGGTCACGATGCAAGTTAACTCCAGCAACACAAACAGCCTTGGTCCTCTGTAGTTTGCAGACCTTTGTAATAGGTCCACAGTACTTGACATCTCACTGGTCCTGCACTCATTGCTCGAACATCTAAATAACAAAGACACTTATCTAAGACTCCTATTTAGTAACTGTAGCTCAGTCTTCAACATCATAATCACAACTAAATTCATCTCCTGTTCAGAGTCAGCACTCCCCACTCTACCATTAAATCCTTAGCGTCCTGATCCTTGGACCATTATCAACGAGGAGAGATGATAAAACATCTATCCCCTGCAAAGAAGCGCTCTCAACCCCTTGCTATATTCCATATACAGTCATGACTGTGCAGGGAAATTCTGCTCCAACTCCATTTACAAATGTACAAATGACAACACTGTAATGGACCAGATCTCAAACAAGGATGGCACGGAGTACAGGAAGGGGATAAAGAACTTAGTAATATGGTGTTAAGGCAACAACATCTTTCTTTAATCAGCATCAATGGTGACAAGGTAGAAATGGTCAATTGCTTCATGGTCCTAGGCATAAATATCCCCAATAATTTATCCTGGACCAACCACATTGAAGTTATGGCCAGGAAAGCACATCAACATCTCCACTTGCTCAATAGGCAACAGAAATCTGGCATGTCTCCAACTAACAAACATCTTAAAATGGAAAGCATCCCAACAGGATGCATCACAGCTTGGTTTGGCAATAGCTCCGCGCAACATGGCAAGAAATTGTAGAATGTTGTGGTTGAGAGCCAGTCCATGACACAAACCAGGTACCGCCCCATCAACTTCATCTACATTTTACTGCCTCTGAAATATTTACACCCCGGTTATTCCTTATTTTCCACTCTCCCATTGGACAGAAAATATAAAAGCTTGAAAGCACATAGCATCAGATTTAGGAACAGCATCGTCCGAACTACGAAATGATTCTCCCATTAGCTAGGGTGTAGTCCAATCTTCCAGCCTCTCTCATTGCAGACTTTGTACTCTCTTCTTCATCTACACTTTCTCTGTAGCTTTAACAACATAATGCTGAAACACTGAATTCTACATTCTGGTATTTTTTCCTTTACTGTCTGTTATATTTGTGTGGCTCGATTGAACAAGTGTAGCATGATTTGACTGAATAGCACACCAAGGCTTCCAATGCTAGAATCTGATTTGTAGGGACGGTGATGATGGGAACTATTGAAGGAGAGTTGAAGAACAGATAGAACCAGAATCAGATGGGGGGGGGAGGGGAATTTGAGTATAGAAGCTGGGATGTAATGTTAAAATTGTACAAGGCATTGATGAGACCAAATCTGGAGTATGGTGTCCAATTTTGGTCGCCCAATTATAGGAAGGATGTCAACAAAATAGAGAGAGTACAGAGGAGATTTACTAGAATGTTGCCCGGGTTTCAACAACTAAGTTACAGAGAAAGGTTGAATAAGTTAGGTCTTTATTCTCTGGAGCGCAGAAGGTTAAGGGGGGACTTGATAGAGGTCTTTAAAATGATGAGAGGGATAGACAGAGTTGATGTGGACAAGCTTTTCCCTTTGAGAATAGGGAAGATTCAAACAAGAGGACATGACTTCAGAATTATGGGACAGATGTTTAGGGGTAATATGAGGGGGAACTTCTTTACTCAGAGAGTGGTAGCGGTGTGGAATGAGCTTCCAGTGGAAGTGGTGGAGGCAGGTTCATTGGTATCATTTAAAAATAAATTGGATATGCATATGGATGAGAAGGGAATGGAGGGTTATGGTATGAGTGCAGGCAGGTGGGACTAAGGGGAAAAAAAAGTTGTTCGGCACGGACTTGTAGGGCCGAGATGGCCTGTTTCCGTGCTGTAATTGTTATACGGTTATATTGTGGCGGTCCCTGGGGGGTAGGCCACTTCTTGGATCATCCCCCTCACCGATTGAGGGACAGGGGCGTTGGTCTGCCACGGGGTTTACCGGTCGACTCCCGAGGGGTAGAGATAAGAGTGTCGGTGTGTGTTCTTGAACTGTTGGAATTAAAAAGCTTCTTTTGAATCCGCCTGGCGTCCGGTCTTTTCCTGACCTTGACCAGGCCACTACACTGGTGACCCCGACATCGTTCATCACGCGTCGTGATGGATAATAACGCTGTTGCCCTGAAGCTCCTAACTCTATGGACTGAAGAACCCGAAACCTGGTTCCAGCAGGCAGAGGCCCAGTTTGCTGTGCGAGGTATCACGCAGGACGAGACTAAGTACTTTTACGTGGTTGGTTCGCTTGACCAACTGACCGCGAGGCGGGTTAAGCCTTTCCTCAGGGCCCCCCCGGTAGCAAACAAATATGCTGGCCTTAAAGCATTTCTCATCAGGAGGTTTGGCCTGGGTGATGCCCAGCGGGCAGCTCATATTTTCAGAATGGACGGCCTGGGCGACTGCCAGCCGTCTGCCCTCCTGGAAGATATGCTCACCCTAATGGGGGACCATGAGCCGTGCTTTCTCTTTAAATATGCCTACCTGCAGCAGCTGCCTCCCGACATTCGCATGCAGCTCGCCAGGGATCCGTTTACCGACATGCTGGCGCTGGGTGAATATGCCGACGAGCTGTGGAATTCTCGCCATCACAACCTGGAAGCAGTGGACGTCCTTCCCGAGGCATTTGAAGACTCGGAGCAGGTCGGGACCGCTATCTACCGCGTCTCCACTGCTCCCGGTCGGCCCCCGCGGCAAAATCCGGCGCCCATTACGCATTCAGCAGCAGGCACGTCCTTCCAGCACGGCCAGCCTGCAGTTCAAACCAATGCCAGCAGAGGTCGCTGGCATTCAAAGCAGCCAAATCGGCTTGCAGTTCAACCAGACGCCAGCAAAGCTGGTTGGTGTTATTATCATCGCCGCTGGGGAGCTGCAGCCAGGCTTTGTCGCGCACCCTGTTCGTTCTCGGGAAACTAAAGGGCCGGTCGTCAGCGATTCCTTCGGCGGCCGGCACGATTCATCGCGTTTTCGCTTGGGATCGCCACAGTGGGGGACGTTTCCTCGTCCACACTGGTGCGGAAGTGAGTGTTCTGCCTCCCTCCATCACTGACATCCGGGCGGGCAAACAAGGCCCCCTCCTCACCGCGGCAAACGGGAGTGCTATTCGCACCTACGGGTTTCGCACCATTCCCCTCAACTTTGGCCGCAACTCGTTTTCGTGGAGGTTCGTCATTGCAGACGTTTCCCAGCCGCTGCTGGGCGCCGACTTCCTTAGAGCCCATTTGCTGCTCGTGGATGTCAAGCGGCGGTGCCTGATGCACTCTGTCACGCTGGAGCCAGTCTTCCTCCGTACTGGTGATCCTGTAGTACGCCCTGATGGCCCCTGTCATCCGTGGATGCGACTTTCGCGCGTATCCTGGCAGATTTTCCTGGCATTCTCGAACCCCACTTCCACTCCTCCACCCCGAAGCACGGGGTGGAGCACCATATCCCCACTACTGGCCCACCTGTGCACGCCCGGGCATGTCATCTCGCCCCAGACAAGCTCCGCCTAGCTCGGGAGGAGTTCCGCCAGATGGAGGCGATGGGCATCGTGCGTCCCTCCGATAGCCCATGGGCCTCACCGCTCCACATGGTCCCTAAGAAGGACGGGGGCTGGCACCCGTGTGGCGATTACCGGTCGCTGATAGGTATCCAGTCCCGCACATTCAGGACTTCATTGCCCATCTGGCTGGGGCATCCGTATTTTCCAAGGTGGACCTCGTGCGAGGGTACAATCAAATTCCAGTCCGCCCCGACGATATCCCAAAGACGGCCATTATCACACTATTTGGTCTTTTCAAATTTGTGCGGATGCCGTTTGGGTTGAAGAACGGCGCGCAGGCCTTTCAGTGGCTTATGGACTGCGTGTGCCGCGGATTGGACTTTGTTTTTGTGTACCTGGACGACATACTCGTGGCCAGTCGCTCGCGGCAGGAGCACTGCACCCACCTCCGTTAACTGTGTCAGCGCCTCAGCGATTTTGGTTTAACTATAAACGCGTCCAAGTGCTGTTTCGGGGTGACGGCCATCACCTTCCTCAGCCACCGCGTGACTGAACAAGGGGTGGTGCCTCTGCCGACCAGGGTGGACGCTATTCGCAGGTTCCCCCGTCCAACCACAGTTAGGGGCCTGCAGGAATTCGTGGGAATGGTCACTTTCTATCATCGCTTCCTGCCGTCAGCGGCTGCAATCATGCATCCGCTTTTCAACCTGATTGCTGGTCATCGCAGGGAGGTTGATTGGTCCGTGGAAGCAACAGCGGCATTTGAGAGGGCTAAGCAGGCACTGGCTGAGGCCACAATGCCCGTCCACCCACGAGAGGATGCCACGACCGCCTTGACGGTAGATGCTTCGGAGATTGCGGTTGGGACAGTTTTGGAGCAGCTCATTGAGGGTTGCTGGCGGCCACTTGCCTTCTTCAGCAGGCATCTCAGTGGACCACAGCGTCATTACAGCGCCTTCGACCGTGAGCTCCTTGCCCTATATCTCGCCGTACGCCATTTCCGTTATTTTCTGGAGGGGAGACCATTTACTGCATTCACGGACCACAAGCCACTAACCTTAGCATTCGCCAAGGTATCAGACCCGTGGTCTGCCCGGCAGCAGAGGCAGTTGGCGTATGTGTCCGAGTACACCACCTCCATCCGGTTCGTTGAGGGCAAATTTAACAGGGTGGCCGATGCCTTATCAAGACCTGCAGTCCACGCGGTTCTCCAAGTCGGTGAGGGGATCAACTATTCCGACCTGGCAGCTGCTCAGCTGGTCGACGAGGAGATGGCTGCCTATCGTACAGCAGTTTCGGGCCTGCAGTTGGAGGACGTTGTCTGTGGTCCTGGGGGTACCACGCTGTTATGCGATGTCTCCTCTGGAGTTCCGCGACCCATCGTCCCGATCGCCTGGCGGCGCAGGGTGTTTGAGGTGCTCCATGGCCTTGCGCATCCCTCCATCAGGGCAACAACGGCCCTGGTAGCCTCCCGCTTTATGTGGCACGGGCTGCAGAAGGAGGTTGGACATTGGGCACGCACTTGCATCCTATGCCAGACCGCCAAGGTGCAACGACACGTGCGCGCGTCATTGCAGGAGTTCCCCATTCCTCATAAACGTTTCGACCACATTCACGTGGACATCGTGGGGCCACTGCCGTTGTCCCAGGGCATGACATATATATTTACCGTTGTGGACCGCTTCACACGGTGGCCTGAAGCCATTCCGCTACAGAATTCCACCACAACTACCTGTGCTCGAGCATTGTTGGCGCACTAGATCGCCCGGTTCGGGGTTCCACTGGACATAACATCCGACCGGGGGCCTCAGTTCACGTCAGAGCTGTGGTCGGTCATGGCACGCCTCCTGGGTGTTCGTCTGCACCACACGACAGCGTACCACCCGCAGTCGAACGGCCTAGTGGAACGGTTTCACCGACAGCTTAAGGGTGCCCTAAGGGCGCGGCTCACTGACCCAGACTGGGTAGACGCTCTACCGTGGGTTTTGCTGGGGATACGCACCGCACCCAAGGAGGACTTGGCCTCCTCCTCCGCTGAGTTGGTGTATGGGTCTCCGTTAACGGTGCCTGGGGAGTTCATCCCGCTGGCATGTGGCCAGGTGGAGCAGCCTTCAGAAGCTCTGCAACGTCTTCGGCAGTCGGTGGGCAAGCTGGCGCCGGTGCCCACTTCTCGTCATGGGTCCTTCCATCTGCACGTTCCCTCTGCGCTGGAGGACTGCCAGTTTGTTTTTCTGCGCAGGGATGCACATCGGACACCTCTACAGCGGCCGTACGAAGGCCCTTTCCGGGTCTTGGAACGGGGCTCTTCGACGTTCGTCCTGGACATGGGGGGTCGGCGGGAGACTGTTTCAGTTGCGCGGTTGAAGCCAGCACATACCGATATCGATCGGCCGGTGCTGGTAGCACTGCCCCGTAAGCGAGGGCGGCCTCGGTCTAGGGTACCTCCTCCTTTGGTTACTTCGTACCCCGCACTTGTTGATCAGGCGCCTGTTCCAGGTCCGAGCGTAGTGTACGCCGTCCTGTCCGTTTCGTGCCTCGGGTACTTGGGGGGCGCGATCCTGTGGCTGTGGTGGTCCCTGGGGGGTAGGCCACTCCTTGGATCATCCCCCTCGCCGATTGAGGGACAGGGGCGTTGGTCTGCCACGGGGTTTACCGGTCGACTCCCAAGGGGTAGAGATAAGAGTGTCGGTGTGTGTTCTTGAAATGTTGGAATTAAAAAGCTTCTTTTGAATCCGCCTGGCGTCCGGTCTTTTCCTGACCTTGACCAGGCCACTACAATATGGTTACACAAAAAAGCTGGAGAAACTCAGCGGGTGCAGCAGCATCTATGGAGCGAAGGAAATAGGCAACGTTTCGGGCCGAAACCCTTCTTCAGACTTATTTCCTTCGCTCCATAGATGCTGCTGCACCCGCTGAGTTTCTCCAGCTTTTTTGTGTAACCTTCGATTCTCCAGCATCTGCAGTTCCCTCTTAAACACTACAATATGGTTATATGGGAAGAAAAGAACTGATGGGTGAAATGAGTGGAGAGAAGGTGAATGGAACCAAGAGGGGAGAGGTAATGGGTGTCGCTATCGAGAGTTGGAAAGGGGACAAATATAGGAGGACTGGAGAGGATCGGAAGGATAATGGCAGGGTGCAAGTATGACAAAATTGGAAAATACAGTGTGTTCATGTTAGTCTATCGACTACCCAGGCAGAATATGAGTTGTAGCTCCTTAGTGCCCAAATATTAAGGTACGGATTAACATGCAAATGATCAGGCTTGTTCTCTTCTGCTTGGGACTACTCTTTGTGGGAGGAATTTAACAAAGTAGCAGACAACAAAGGTGGGTTGTATGATTAATTATGTCACTGCAGTCTGTTCAGTTTTCATTGTGTCGAAGTGCATCATGCACATGTATACGAGTTACGGTTTCAATAGGCACAATGCATGCTATAAAGTCCCATTCATAAACCACAAATTGTAGACTGCTCTGAAGGTAAACCATGCAATGCAAGAAAACACACATATTATTCAATTCATAGGTTTAGTGGCTGTGCAAATTCCATTAAGATCCCAATGACACCAGTTGCCATGCTATGCGTATTTATTCCCTCCTCTGATTAAAGTGGGCATTAGGCACTTAAAAGCTGTTGTGGCCACCATTATTATTAGCTATGTCGGAATTGAAACGTTTTTCCTGATAAAACCGAATTGCCTATATTTTCCGGATGTGTACCTAGAAACATCTTTTACAGAGACAAAAGTATTATGTACCTTTCATCAGGGCTAGTATGGACATTGTGGGCCAAATGGATTCTTGGGGTGGCAGCTCAGTCACTCAAGCCTAATGTGCTGGCGGCTCACTCGCGGCTGGTGTGCTGGCAGTTGACTCACGGCTAATCCTTGAAATTTCATTTCAAGCAGGGTGCAAGGCCACCAAATTCAAATGCAGTTTCATACCACTTCAAGCAGGGTGCGAGACCATCGAATTCAAGTGCAGTTTCATACCATTTCAGGGTGCAACGCCACCAAATTCAAGTGCAGTTTCCGACCACTTCAAGCAGAGTGCAAGGCCACCAAATTGCAGTTTCATACCACTTCAAGCAGGGTGCAAGGCCACCAAATTCAGGTGCAGTTTCACACCATTTCATACCATAGGGTGAAACCACCATAAAACCACACAAAACACCACACTCACAGTTCAGTAATAATAATAATAATAATGGATGGGATTTATATAGCGCCTTTCTAGATACTCAAGGCGCTTTACATCGCATTATTCATTCACTCCTCAGTCACACTCGGCAGTGGTGAGCTACTTCTGTAGCCACAGCTGCCCTGGGGCAGACTGACGGAAGCGTGGCAGCTAATCTGCGCCTACGGCCCCTCCGACCACCGCCAATCATTCACACACAGGCAAAGGTGGGTGAAGTGTCTTGCACAAGGACACAACGACAGTATGCACTCCAAGCGGGATTCGAACCGTCTACCTTCCGGTCGCCAGCCAAACACTTAGCCCATTGTGCCATCTGTCGTACCACAGTAGACATTCAGTGTGTTCAGTTGATTCACAGCTCAGACTGAGTCGTGACCTCTCCCTCCCCCATCTTGGAGAGACTGCCACACCCACATTTCCGAGTTTTATAATCCCTCCCCCTCCCACGTGGCCATCATGGCGTGATTGACAGGAGAGAGATTCTCAACATTTTTTAACACTAATAACACTTTTATTTTTCATTGATGGGAAGGATCCTCTGCACCTGATGAGCAGAGGTGGACTGAGTAAGATGGCCAAAAATCACAGCCGTAAGTGGTAGCGTTTTATCTAAAATCAATATACAGTGCAAACAGAAAGTTGTCAAGTTTAGACTTTTAACTATTTGCAATTTCAAACCAACCACCACCAACCTTTTGCTGTGCTTTATTTCAAACCAACCACCAACCATTTGCTGTGCTTTATTTCAAACCAACCACCACCAAACATTTGCTGTGCTTTATTTCAAACCAACCACCACCAACCATTTTCTGTGCTTTATTTCAAACCAACCACATTTTAATTTTCAAAGGCACTCAAGGTCAGTAAAACCACACTCACAGTTTAGGAGACTTGTGTTCAGTGTTATTCACAGCTCAGACTGAGAGACGTGACCCTCTCGCTCCCCCATATTGCAGAGACTGACTGAGGCACTCAACACTTCCGGGTTTTATAGTCCCTCCGGAAGGGGCGTGGCCTTCAGGAGAGAGAATCTCAACATTTTTTAAACACTAATAACTATTTTATTTATCATCGATTGGAAAAATCCTCTTGTCCTGCATAACGGAGGGGGACTGTGAGTAAGATGGCCAAAAATCATAGCCGTAAGTGGCAGCGTTTTTCCTAAAATCAATATACAGAACAGGAAGTGTCAAGATTAGACTTTTGGTAATATAGATGTCAGTAATTCCTGCTTACAATGGAAGTCAGGGGAAGGAATGCAATTTGTAGCCACTGTCAGAAATAATTTACGGAGCAAGGCGATTGCAACTGCAGACTGAACTAAAAGGCAATTTTCTGTATACACAAGAGCATCATGTATCTAGCCTCAGATACCACAATCATAGAACCATGCATGGACTGAATACTGCCGTGTCATCAGCCAACAGCCACTTTGGCAATCTAATGACAGTAGAAAGATCATTGATCACTCAGCTGAGAGGTTGCACCAAGGCCAATCTCCTGAGGAACAAGATCTCAAATTGCATTGTAGATTATTTATCATGCCACAGGAGGATTGTCAGCACATCAGGTTAATTCCAGTTACCGGCAGAGCAATCCCAAATCCACTCGTTCTATATCAGTAACCTAATTCTCTTTTACTCAGGCTTATCAATTTCCCTTTGATATTTTTTTTTTAAACCACTTTTCTACACTAGGGGTAATTTTGCAATGGCCAAACAGCTTACCAGAGCATCTCTGTGGTGTGGGAAAGAACTTGGCCACCTGGAGAATCCACACGGTTATGAAGAGCACCTGCAAACTCCATACAGAGAGCACCAGAGGCTGGAATTGAACACAGGTTATTGAAGCAGAGGTATTGGCTGCATCACTGTTCTGCCTTCATTGGCTGGTCTCCCTCCGATTGGTAAATCTAATTAGCTTCATAACACAGCTGATAAAGTTTTTTTTTTGTGGTGCTTTCATCTGTGTTGCCTCTAATATATATGGTGGAAGAAGGAACTCTATATTATATTTAAATACTGAAATTACACTAAAATTATATTGGAAAAATAATGTTTTCTCTACGTCCAAAAATTACTTTTTTATACCCTGACAAAAGCAACATACATTAAAATTAAATAATTGCATAATAAAATCAATGTTATTACAGTAAAACAACATTTCACCAATTATTGCATTGAGAAATCCAAGTGCAAATGAAATAATTCAGTGGAAATCAGGGAAAGTCAAGATAGGATCATTGGTACAAAAGAAAAGGGCTGCGGCTGATACATCAGTTCAAGTCCAGTACTTAATTACAGGAATTACTCAGGGTAGAATCTTAGGTTCAGTCATCTTCAGCAACTTAATCTAAACCTTCCCTCAGACATGAAGGTCAGTCGTAGAATGAGTACAGATTTAAGTATTCAGTTCCAATCACAATTTCTCACCTGATGAAACGTGCAATATCTGCTTCCATTATTCCGGGCCGACATTCAGGTCCAAGACATATCAAGTAATATTTATTCTACACAAGTGCTGGGCAATATTCAGCTCCAGAGGTTTTGCCATACTATTACTAAAAATCTCATCTTGACCACTTCCGGTTGCGTTGTAATTAAATTTGTGCAAAAACGGTCCCCCATAGTGCTACGATTTTTTGCCACCTTACTTATCATTCCCCTCTGCTGCAAGTCAAATAAGTTTTGTTCCAATCGATGACATAGTAAATAAGTTATAAAAGTTTAAAAATCGTACAAAACGCCCCTTCCGGGACCGGCTGTCAATAACGCGGCGAGGAGAATAAAAAGCTAAAGGGGCGGAGTGTGTTGCGCAGCCCGCACAGAGTGTGTTGAGCAGCCCCGCGCAGAGTGTGTTGAGCAGCGTGCAAGCCCCCCCCCCCCACCCCCCAACCCCCTTCCCCCCCCCCCCACAACCCCCTTCCCCCCACACCCCCTCCCCCCCGCCCATACTTCTTACAATCCGACTCCATCATCTGCTGAAGACATAAAATAAACATGTTTACTGAATGGAAAACCTCATATGGATTATTGATAAATCAAAGAGTTTTTTGTCAACAATATTTTATTATTCTTTGGAATATGTTGCATAAGCTGTTCAAGGACTGCTTATTCTTTTCCTGAAGGAATGAGTTTCCATTTACCCCTATAAGGAAACATTCATTTTCATGGTTACTAGACTTGGAACAGCATTCCAGTAAATATTGTTCCCCAAAATAGATCACATTTTAGAATCTGGCAACTATGAGTGAGAATAAATTAGTTTGCAGAGACCATTACAATAAGTGATGACATTTCTTTATGATTCAGCAAAAGAGCCCCATCAACAGGAAATTCACTCAGAAGACAAAAGCACTTAATGCTGTGCTTTGGAGAAATTATGATTACCTTCCTGTGCCAAGAATCAATTTTATTGGTGTCTTTGGCCTAAAATCAAATTTAACCCATTGAAAGGATGAAGAAAGAGCACAGTACACAAAACAGATCCTATATCACTGCAGTACATTGAAGGATTGCAATGTTCTGATTTTATTTAAAAAATGTACCTTCAGTCAAAGGTTCAAAGGGTCAAAGGGTATTTTATTGACACATGTATCAATTAAGGTACAGTGAAACTTAATTTACCATAGTCATACTATAAGCAACAGAACACACAACTACATGAAAGTTACCATGAACATCTACCACAGCGGATTCCCCACATTCCTCACTGTGATGGAAGGCAATAAATTCTAATCTTTTTCACTCATTAGTAGATCATAGTTGTTGAGGTAGGTTTATGGTTTGTGTTGTGCAGTGTTCAAGAGCCTGATGGATGCTGGGAGGAAGCTATTCTTGGAGGTTACGGTTTACAGGCTCCTGTACCTTCTTCCTGATGGTAGGAGCAAGAGTGTGGCCAGGATGTTTCAGGTCATTCATGATATTAGCTGTCTATTTGATGCTGCGCCTCCTGTCGATGGATGGCAGGTAAGTCCCAAATCGGTAGGCGGCGCGACTCTCGTCAGCAGCGGCCTCTGCAGCCCATCCGCGTTTTTATTATTTTTTGTCTATGTTTCTATGTAGATTTTGTTATTTTTTGTTGGGGTGTGTGTGTGTGGGGGGGGGTGGGGGTGGGGTGGGAGGGAGGGGGTAACTTTTAATCTCTCCCTGCACAGGAGACCTGACCTTTTCTTTGTCGGGTCTCCGTTGTCGTTGGGGCTGCAACGAGGAGCGGCCTCCAACAGGAGAAGACCAGGGACTCTGGTGCCGACGACTCACCTCGCCGTCGCGGAGCTGGCCGAGTCCGGAGCGGGTGGAGCGGTGGTGGAGCGCTGCTGCTGCTGCTGCGGCCCGACCTCCGGAGATTCGGAGGCTGCAACTGCGGGTCTGGCGGACGGCGGCACCGGGAGCCCGCAGGTCCCTGGAGGGAGACCGCTTTTCAGGGCTCTCGCAACGGCAACTTCTCCCGCCCGAGTTGCGGGGTCGAAGAGCTCCTGGAGCGGGGCCTTACAGCACCGCCCCGCGCGGCTTGGAATGGCCGCGGGACTCTGCGAGCGCACGCCGGGGGCTCTAACACCAAGACCCGGTGTGCGACCTTGCATCACCCGGCGTGGCTTTAATGGCCGCGGGACAATCGCCGTCGCCAGCCGGGGGCTTTGACTTTGACAGGGGGGGGGGGGGGGGGGGGGGGGGGGGGTGGGGTCCAAATGACAATTAAATTGAATCTTGAAGTAGCCATGATGGAATGAGCAATGTCTACCACTTTCTTCTTTGTTTATTGGCTTTCGAGTTACTAAGCCCTGTTGCAACCAATTAATATTGTATGCTCTCTATCAGACACCTGTAGAAATGTTGATAGAGTACTCGGCCACATGATGAGCTTTGGTGTTGATGAGCTTTCTTTGTGAATTTGTCAATGTATTGGGCACAGAACAGAACATTGTACCCAACCAGGCACTTGAAGCTGTTGAATATCTCCTCACACATCTTATCAATAAAGACGGGTTCATGGATCCCTAGCTTTCCCTTTCTGAAATCAACAATTAGTCTTGTTAACTCCGAGTGCAAGATTGTTCTGGCATCATTGAATCAGATTATTAGTCACCCTCCTGAACTCCAACTCATCGTTACTCGGTAGTTGTTTAACAACAGTGGTATCTTAAGCAAGGTTGCAAGGAATCTACAGAGCAGTGAGCCTTACAGGTGGGCAAATTATTAGATTAGAAGAGATTCTAAAATGATGTCAAGACCGCTGGGTGGCGCCAGCAATAGCTGCCTCACCAACAGTCTGTCTGTCCCTTCCTTCCTTGTGTTTTAATAGTATGTGTTAAATATGTTTTTAGTGTTCTTTAGCTTGTTTTATGTGGGGGGGGGGGCAAACTTTTTCCAACCTTTTATCTCGACGGAGATGCAACTTTTTCCCCATATTGTATCTCCGTCCGCACTGCGGCCTAACATCGAGGAGTTGGCAGCCTTTGCTGGAGACAGACTTTTGAGGGCTCCACCTCGAGGAGCCTACGTGACTTTAACATTGCAGAGCTCATGATCCCTTTGCCAGGTATCGATCTCGGAGCTCCAACCATGGGTGTTGGGGACTTATCATCACAGAGCTCGTGGTCTCTAGACAGAGACCGACTTGGGGAACTCCAAGCCACAGGAGCTTCGATCACCCCAACGGATGGTTCGACTGCCCCGACCACGAGAGAATAAAGAGGAAGCTTGGACTTTTTTGCCTTCCATCAATGAGGAATGTGGGAAATCCACTGTAGTGGATGCTTATGTTAACTTTTATGTGGTTGTGTGCCTTGTTGCTTTTTTTTTCCCGTATGGTTATTCTCATATCACTGTACCTTAATTGGTACATGTGACAATAAAAGACCTTTAAAACGTTTGAATAGACCGAATCTTCATGCATTTGGAAAGGCAAGGACTAATTAAGGATAGTCAGCATGGTTTTGTGCATGGGGATCGTGTCTCACAAATTTGAGTTTTTTGGAAGAAAATTGATGAGCACAGTGCCATCGACATGGATTTTACTAAAGCGTATGACAAGGTACCATATGTCAGGCTTGTCTGGAAGATTAGATCACATGGGATCCATGGAAAGCTGACTAATTGGATGCAAAATTGGCTTAACATAGATGGGAGAGTGAGAAGGTAGAAGATTGCTTTGCAGACAGAGACCTGTAAGAAATGGGGTGTCAGGGATCAGTGCGGGTTCGACTGTTGTTCATCATCTACATTAATGATTTGGATGTGAATCTAGGTGGCATGGTTAGTAAGTTCGCAAATTATAATAAACTTGGATGTAAAATGGATAGTGAAGAAGGTTATCTAAGCAGTGGGATCTTGATCAACTGGGTGAGGAATGGTAGATAAAGTTGAATTCAGTTTAATGCGAGGAGTTGTATTTTGGTAAGACAAACCAGAGCAGGACTTGCACAGTAAATAGTAGGGTACAGTGGAGTGTGTTATGATAGAAAGACCTAGGGGTGCAGGGACCCAAGAAATTAGTGACACAGATTGTTAAGTCAGATCAAGTTTATTGTCATATACACAAATATGATGAGGTACAGGTACAACAAAAATCGTGCTTGCTGCAGCATCACAGGCACATTGACTCATCAATGATACATACATTTAAAGTAAATTCTTTGAAACAATGAAAAGGAAAAAACTGTGCAAAACAAAACATTCAAATACAAATTGAAAATGAGCTCATGTTATTGCAAGGGGTAATTTGTCATGTTCTATTACTGAGATGGGATTTTGAAATTAAATCCATGGCATTTCGCAATCCCCAATTAGAAAGAGTATGAGACGTGTTCATTACCAGGGAAGCAAACAATATCAAAAAAATGAACATGAAAGATAACTGAAACAAAAATGGATCAGTAACTTTCAATAATTGCTCCCAATTTGTAATATTAAAAAGTTTCACAACAAAAATTTTTGTAAGCAAGACTACATTTTGGAAAGTCATGTTGAATTGATCAGATGAATAAGAAAATAGAATTATTGATGTGTTGATAAAGGACAACAAATTGAGTTAAGTGTGAATAAAACAATGCGCCGTAACTTCCAAATTCCGTTAAGGAAAATCCATTCGAGCAATAGTATGGTGGATGTTATATTGCTGACAGTTACATTAGACTGAAAAGTAGATGTGATAAATTGTTATTGACCACAAAGTACGAAGAAAGCTTTAAGCCCCGGAAGGAAATACACAAAAGAGACAGAATCTTTAAAGTATAAGGGTGTCCAGACTGTTGACACGCAAATCGATAAAATAGGTGAGTTATGGAGAATAATAAGTAATCGTTCAGCAGCAAAATAAAAACATATCCTCGCGGAGGGAAAATAAGTAACTGAATTGTATAGAATTCAGTGGGCGCACCATCACAAGTTACTCTAATCAAATTTTGGCTCTCATGGAAGGAAACGGCAGAGGACTGAAAGTTTAAACACTCAGTAAGAAAATAAAGTTGGATAGCAAAATAGTTAGTAGCTAACAAATAATCATGGTCAAGGAAAGTGTACGGGTGCAAAAGATAATAGTTCTTAGCTTGAGCAAATGGTACCTTATGTTAAACTCTTCATATTTAACTATTATTTAATATCACATTTTTTTAAATAGAATGATTTGGCACTGAAGGAGACTGTTCTGACCATTATGCAAGGAAGGAACTGGAGATGCTGGTTTGCACAGAAAATAGACACAAAATGCTGGAGTAACTCCTTCAGACCTTAGTCTGAAGAAGGGTCTTGACCCAAAACGCCACCCATTCCTTCTATTCGGAGATGCCTGCCTGAGTTATTCTAGCATTGTGTCCATCTAGGATGGGGAGGGATGGAGTGAAAGGGAGAGCACTTGAAGTTAGAGAAGTCAATATTCATACCACTGGGTTGTAAGTTGCCCAAGTGAAATATGAGGTAATGTTCTAACTATTTGAAACACCTTATCTGATTTTCGCCATTCTCCAGCACTTTTCCCCATAGCTTAATCATTTAACCAGTTCTACTTCATTCAACTTGTTGCATATAAAACATGGCAGATAGATTACAATGCTTTAACCAGAGTAGCTATTTTCACACGAAAACAAAATGTGAATCAGTACCTACTTTTTCCCCAATGGGAACAACATGGTGAACTGGATGAATCATTCCACGATTAATCTACATGCATTCATTACACAGGAAAAGCTTTTAGAATGGATAAGCTTGCTGTATTTTTCCCCACCAAGTAATTTCTGTTAATTTCAGTAATTTTCTGTTATTTGCATTATCTATGCTTAACCGTTTAAAGAATCATAGAATCCAAGTTTTAAATTACATTTGTGGTATAATAAAGTGTACTAATTATTCATTAGTATAATCCATGAGAGTCAACATAACCAAATGATTACATTATGAGGGAGACAAGGCAAAAATAAATTAGTCTTTACATGGAGAATAAAAGCTTGTCCAGTGAATCACTAGAAAAATATTGAAACCTCAAAGTAATTGAAACTGATGGAAAATGAAAAAAATGTCCAAAATACATAGCATTTCCATTTGGATTGTAAAGGCAAGTACAAATTTACAAAGAGCAATAAAATGATTGGGTCTAGTAATATAAAGATACATCATAACAGAAAGAAAAAGTTTGGGGTTCATCACAGATGTCACCATGGGCTTCATTATAGCAAATGCAAACAAGCTTCAAGTAGCAATCATCAATATAATTAGCTCATTGGTCAGGGCTCAACCAATTTTAGTAAGGCCATATACATTTAGTAAGGAAAGTAAAAGTGGTTCAATACTGTTCGTATTAGTAAAATACTAATTTTAGAGTAAATGGTACAGCAAACTCATGTCAATATGTAATCTACAGTTGCTTTCATTTTAGTCCACTTTTTCAGCTATCTGATAATGCCGCTAACAAATTTACCAGAAAACAAAATATCTGTCCAGATTGGTCATTAACCTCTGCCTTTCTAAAACATTGATATATTATTGTCACATGTACCGAGCTTCAATGAAAAGCTTTTGCTTGCATGCTATCCAATGGAGTCAAATAATACAATACTGGATTGCAATCAAGCCATATACAAGTATAACAGAGAAAAATACAGAGTGCAAGATATAGTTTTGCATCATTATAATGTTACAGTTTCAGAGTGAAAGTCCAATGTCCGCAGTGAAGTTGGTTGGAAGATCATGATAAACCTGATTCAGTAGTTTGATAACAGAAGGGAACAAGTTTTTCCGAATCTGGTTGTACGTGCTTTTAAACTTTTGTGTCTTCTGCCAAACAGCAACAGAGCGAAAAGGAGGTGACTGGGATGAAAGAGGTCAGGGCAGCATGAAGTATCGATGGAGTCCATGGTGTGGAAATCTGGTCTGTTTAATGGACTGAGCTACATCCACAACTGTGCCATTTATTTCAGTCTTGGATAGAGCTGCTCCCAAACCAAGCTGTGATGCAACTCAATAAATATGCTTTCTACAATTATAAAGTGATGATCACCATAGCTAATGCACTACAAGTCAGGTGTAAACTTTGTCAAATTTAGAAACTACTGACAGTCCTTCATCGACCAATGTTTACTTCAAACCATCACTTTTACTTTTATGATCACAAAGCAAGTCTGGCTGCAGTTTGCTGAACTTCAAACCACGTTCTGTTTAATATTGGCCATCCCCAACACAAAAATCATTTCCATGAAAACTAACACACAAACTGATGGTTGTGCGTTGCCTCTTATAACAGAAATGAACCAGTCTTACAGCAATAATTCACTTCCCCAATTCCAGTGGAATCTTCTGACTGTTTTTAAATCAGAGAAATAATTAAGTAGTTCAGGAAATCATCTGCACATTATTGGCACTTCTGACGTCTATAAAAAATATTCAATTTTGCATACGAATAATTTACACCTCATTTCTAAAATTTAAATACTCAAAAATTTAGCATTGCATCATGCAATTCAGCCAATACTCTACGGATCAAAGCACAAATCCATTAAAATACAAAGGCCAACGATATGTCCGTAAAAATCGCTTATTCACTTCCTGAAATGGTTCCGAGATCTGGCTTTCGCAATTTATACTGCACGGTGTACAGTGTACTGGCAAATATTAAAGGTATGCAGCAACGACACATATCTTGTCAACGACGTGTTGACAAGATAATTACAAGCGGCAATGGAATCATTCAAAAGGTAGTATTCTGGTCAAAGCTCGACCACCAAGCCTCCTCGCCCCAGCTGCTCCTCGTACCATAACCCCACCCCGAAACATCATCCATCCTAACTCCTAACCACATCCCATTATAATGTACTTAAAATACCACAACACTCAATAAAATGTCTCCCAACTCTTATGTTATAACTCACAAGTGTCTCAACTTTGCTTAAGTTAAATAACCGGCGACGAAAAGCTTTTCATCTCAAAAGCACTTTCCAGCTTCCAGTTTGAAAAAAAACAATTTGATTGTGAGATTGAAGTAGACCTGTTTATTACACACTTACAAAGTAACCAACCCAACAATATTCAACCTTTGTAGCCATAAATACTTTTATTGATGTTTGTCTCAACTGTAAAAACGTAAACCATTACAACGCAGTGTACCCGATATTCAGCAAATGCCTATCTCCCTGTGCAATGCTTTAGGGACTTCGCTGTGATCACTCGAGCAAGTTTATAAAAACTGCACTGTTCAATAAATTAAAAAAAACACTAAACTTTGGCGAGGGGGGGGGACTGAGAGTGCTCTTACCAGAATAGACTTAGTGTGCTGCAAAAATTCTTCCATCTCCTTTGCTTTTGGTGGCTGCTGGAGCTGTACATTCGACAGTGGAGTTGAACCCTATTTGGGTTTTGCTCCGCTGGTCCCACCCACCTCCCAGTGTCCGGCGTCTGTGCAACAAGCCTGGTCCCGGGCTGGACACTCGCGCCTGCGCACCCGCAAAACCCTGGCCGCGGCCAATCGCGTGGCGGTGTCCGGCTCGCTGACATCACCCCGAGTTGCTGCAATTGGCAGCGGTCCAGCGACTTGCTGCGTGAGACTTTATCTGCAATAGAGCAGAGAGGTAGGATGGAGCATTAGCCAAACACCTTCTGACAAACTGTTTCGCAGTCACTCCTCAGAGGCACTTTGTTAAATTGCAGGAAGGAATTATTAAACTTTTGGGATTTTTTCAGTTGGATATTTTTTAAACTGGAAATTATAGATGTTATTTCCATCACGCAGAACAGTACCTGCTTTCGACGATACTTTCACGTTGCGCTAAAACTCCATTACTGTGCTGCAAACAGGTTAGGGGCTCGCTGGTTGTTTAAAAGGAAGGCTGTGACCTAAGCATTTGGCTCATCCGATGTCAATGGTTGCCCTTGCAAATGGACTATAACTATATCCAGAGAACAACCAGTTATCCCTTGGCAAAGTAGTTAGGGGCTCAAGCATTTTTTCTGCTGCCTGACCAAGGCAGGTGGGCTTTCTCCAGTGTTCTGTATTAGGATCTGCTGTGTACGGTCAACTTTAAATAAAGACTTGGGGGCCATAGGAATGAAATCTTCAATCAAGCGACAACGATATCACAAACTTAGTCATGTATTAATACAGTGTGGAAACAGGCCCTTCGGTCCAACTGGCCCACACCGGCCAACAATATCCCAGCTACCCTAGTCCCACTTCCCTGCGCTTGGTCCATAACCCTCCAAACCTGTCCTATCCATGTACCTGTCCGGCTGTTTCTTAAATGATGGGGTAGTCCCAGCTTCAACTACCTCCTCTGGCAGCTTGTTCCATCGACCCACCACCCTCGGTATGAAAAAGTTACCTCTCGGATTCCTATTAAATCTTTTCCCCGTCACCTTGAACCTATGTCCTCTTGTCCTCGATTTCCCTCCTCTGGGTAAAAGACTCTGCAACTACCCAACCTATTCCTCTCATGATTTTGTATACCTCTATAAGATCTCTCATCCTCCAACCCTCCATGTTTAGAAGGATGAATACCATTCAATACCATTATCCACCATAACAGCCATATCCAGTATTCCAATTCCACAATCCATGTCTCCACTTAAACTTAGAATATAGAACAATACTAGACTAAGTGGGAACCGTTGGGTCCCAGCATCACATGGGAGGGCTGGTCCCCCAACGCAATATTCCACCTCTCCACCAATTCCAATATTGGTGGCCAGGGGGGGGGGGGGGGGGGGGGGGGTGTTCTGGAGTACTAGTATGGGCATTGTGGGCTGAAGGGATTGGTTTCCAGCGGGCTAGTGTGGACATTGTGGGCCGAATGGATTCTTGGGCTGGCGGCTCAGTCACTCAAGCCTGTTGTGCTGGCAGCTCACTCACGGCTAGTGGGCTGGCAGTTGACACGGCTATTCCATGAAGGCCACCAAATTCAAGTGCAGTTTCATACCATTTCAAGCAGCCCCTAAAGACTGCGAGCTGTAACATCTCCCTCCCCTCCCCTCTCCTCTCCTCCCCTCCCCTCTCCTCTCCTCTCCTCTCCTCTCCCCTCTCTCCTCTCCTCTCCTCTCCTCTCCTCTCCTCTCCTCTCCTCTCATCTCCATCTCGCAGAGACTGAGCCATGGCCACACTTCTGGGTTTTATAGTCCCTCCCACCAGAAGGGGCGTGGCCTTCATGGCGTGATTGGCAGGAGAGAGAATCTTAACATTTTTTAAACACTGTTTTACTTTTCATCGATGGGAAAAATCCTCAGCACCTGATGAGCGGAGGGGGACTCTGAGTAAGATGGCCAAAGATCACAGCCATACATGGTAGTGTTATTTCTAAAATCAATATAAAGCGCAAACAGGAAGTGGTCAAGATTAGACTTTTAATTATATAGAAGACAAGGCAACTTTAATTAGGCAAGGCAACCTTAATTAGGCAACACAAGTTTAATCAGGCAAGGCAACTTTAATTTGGCAAGGCAACTTTTATTAGGCAAGGCAACTTTTATTAGGCAAGGCAACTTTAATTAGGTAAGGCAACTTTAAATAAGCAACACAGTTTTAGCATTTCCAAACCAAAGCCAACACAGCTTTACCATTTCCAAACCAAAGGCAACCCAGCTTTAGCATTTCCAAACCAAAGGCAACACAGCTTTAGCATTTCCAAACTATATTTTCAAACCACATTAAGGGCACTGACAGGTCAGTAAAACCACTCACAGTTTAGTAGACATGTATTCAGTGTTATTCTCAGCTCTGACTGAGAGACGTGACCGTCTCGCTCCCCCATCTTGCAGAGACTGACTGAGGCACTCAACACTTCCATGTTTTATAGTCCCTCCGGAAGGGGCGTGGCCTTCAGGAGAGAGAATCTCAACATTTTTTAAACACTAATAACTCTTTTATTATTCATTGATGGGAAAAATCCTCTTGTCCTGCGCAGCGGAGGGGAACTCTGAGTAAGATGGCCAAAAATAACAGCCGTAAGTGGCAGTGTTTTTTCTAAAATCAATATACAGAACAACAGGAAGTGGTCAAGATCAGACTTTTCGTAATATAGATAGACAATACAGGAACAAACCCATCAGCCCACAGTGTCATGTCAAAATGAAGTTAGGTTAAACTAGTCTCCTCTGCCTGCATGTGATCTATAACCTTCCCAGCATATCCATGTGCCAATCTCAAGGCCTCCTAAATGACACAGTCATATCTGCCTCCACCATGACCCCTGGCAGCATGTTCCAGGCACTCACACCACATTATGTGTACTTCTACTTGAGGGCCAATAACTACAGAGGAGTTTGATATTGCAGAGTCATCATTTAGCATAGCAATATTTGGCACACAGAATGTCAACATTGGCAATGTTTAGCATCCACAAAAGCCATCAAAATAATTATCATGGAACAGTTTTTTTCAATTGCATTTCTTAAACCGATTGCTCATTGGTCTCAGTGGACATGCAAGATCATCAGGGCACAAGTGAAGGTTCAGTGCATTCTGCAGAATATCCATCTGACTGACTTGGCTGGCTTTCATGCATCCAGATATCCATTGGATGCAGGGGTCCAGATATACTATAATTCCTGAGAAGCAAGAGAATCCCTGTCTGCTTCATATCTGGAGCTGACATGCATTGCATTGGATTATGACTCATTATATTCCTGATACCCGTCTAGACTACAGGAGCTGCTACTATTGCTATCTCTCAGTCATAGAGAGATACATAATGAAAACAAGTCCTTCACCCCACCAAGTCCACAGACTATCCCACCCTTTACACATCCTTTATTAATCCCACTGGAGCAGCACAGAATGTTTCCATCTTGAACAAAACTGGAGCAGCACAGAATGTTTCCATCTTGATGGAGCTGCTTACTTCTTTATTTTAGTTGAAACAATATTAGAAACATAGAAACATAGAAATTAGGTGCAGGAGTAGGCCATTCGGCCTTTCGAGCCTGCACCGCCATTCAATATGATCAAGGCTGATCATCCAACTCAGTATCCCGTACCTGCCTTCTCTCCATACCCTCTGATCCCCTTAGCCACAAGGGCCACATCTAACTCCCTCTTAAATATAGCCAATGAACTGGCCTCAACTACCCTCTGTGGAAGAGAGTTCCAGAGATTCACCACTCTCTGTGTGAAAAAAGTTTTTCTCATCTCGGTTTTAAAGGATTTCCCCCTTATCTTTAAGCTGTGACCCCTTGTCCTGGACTTCCCCAACATCGGGAACAATCTTCCTGCATCTAGCCTGTCCAACCCCTTATGAATTTTGTAAGTTTCTATAAGATCCCCTCTCAATCTCATAAATTCTAGAGAGTATAAACCAAGTCTATCCAGTCTTTCGTCATAAGACAGTCCTGACATCCCAGGAATCAGTCTGGTGAACCTTCTCTGCACTCCCTCCATGGCAATAATGTCCTTCCTCAGATTTGGAGACCAAAACTGTACGCAATGCTCCAGGTGTGGTCTCACCAAGACCATGTACAACTGCAGTAGAACCTCCCTGCTCCTATACTCAAATCCTTTTGCTATGAAAATATTGATGCTGCAGCCATGAAAGCAAAACTATAATCTTGGCAAAGACGACCCAAACTGTTCCTTTGTTTCTACAATTCATCTAACAAATACAAGAACAGGCAATGTGGTAAAAATGTCCTTTGTGAGAGCCATGTAAACAATATTGACTTTATCAACATATGATGTCAATGTTTTCAATGTCAATGTTTTCATTGTACATTTTGAAGCGCAGTGAGCTTTATTTTATAACGCATTTGTAGCCTGTAATGCTGACCAGTTGGATAAAAATTCCAAAGAAAATTTGTGTAGTGATATTTTATTTTAAGGATTATCACCTCCAAAACTCAGGTGCGCCCCATGTGATCTTAACACTACTATCATTGCACATGGATAGATATCCAGGAACACAACTGACCATAAATTTTTCACAGATGAAGCTTGTAAGTCCATGGAATTTTGCACACTGAAGGGTTGTGGAGGCCAGATCATGTAGGTACTTAAGGAGGAAATAGATATATTTCTGAAAGGGGGAATTTGAGAGGTGTGTGAAACTGGAGCAGGTGAGGAATTGAGGTCAAAGGCAGATAAGCCATGTTCATGTTGAATGCCGGGCTAGTTTGAGGCACCAGTTGGCCTACTCTTTCTCCTATTTTTTTTGTATTCTTGATTTTAATTTTGCAAGACAATAGACAATAGGTGCAGGAGTAGGCCATTCAGCCCTTCGAGCCAGCACCGCCATTCAATGTGATCATGGCTGATAATCCCCAATCAGTACCCTGTTCCTGCCTTCTCCCCATATCCCCTATTTTTAAGAGCCCTATCTAGCTCTGGAGCGCACTGTCAAATCTCCAAAGGATTTGTAAAGGCCATAAATCACAAATCAGAAGCTGGAAGATTTGTATGCCACATCATTCCATTCATTATCAACTATAAAATAAAAATTCAGAAAGATAGCTTTCAGATTCTGAATAGCAAAATAATAAAAACTTGATCAGTCTGGTTAAATTCCCCAAAATGTATCAAATTAGATTTTGACAATTTCACTAGCAAAACAAGCAATTGGGATTTTCTATAAATATCTCTGATATCAATAGATAATAGACAATAGGTGCAGGAGCAGGCCATTTGGCCCCTCCAGCCAGCACCGCCATTCAATGTAATCATGGCTGATCATCCACAATCAGGGATCATCCACCCGTTCCTGCCTTCTCCCCATATCCCCTGACATTAGGGCTATTTTTAAGAGCCCTATCTAGCTCTTCTTGAAAGCATTCAGAGAACCTGCCTCCACCACCCTCTGAGGCAGGGAATTCCACAGACTCACCACTCTGTGAGAAAAAGTGTTTCCTCGTCTCCGTTCTAAATGGCTTACTCCTTATTCTTAAACTGTGGCCTACTCAGGACATTCACAAAAATGAATGATTTTTCCAGTGCTCTGGCTTAGATTATTTGTAACAATAAAAATATTTCATTGCATTAAAATGAGTTTAGGGATGAAAGGTGCTCAAGAATGAATTATAACCTGCTCTCAATTTGGGTTTGAACAATCTCAAATCTATACATAACTTAAAATTCTGATCTTGTTATCTTCTGGTTCGGCATTCTATTTGCTCAAAAACAGTTCACGATAGCACTGCAATTCTTCGTCAGTTCACTCGCTGTTCTCCTGTGCTGCGATTGCACCAAGTTTCGTTCCGATCGGTTGAATGTCGTAAAAGGTAGCGAGGTTTAAAAATCTTAAAAAACGCGTGTGCACAAATCGATCCCTTCACCTGCCAGTCAGCGCTGCGCGGATTAGTCTCTTCACCTGTCACTCCCCGGAACGGTCTGCCGCTTCCTGCACCATTACTGGAGCTGAGGATGGCCGGCGGAGGTTTACAACCGGACTTTCAGTGGGACCCGAAGCAGCCCAGCCCAGCCCCAAGCAAGCCTCACCCCAAATAGCCCCGCCCCAAGCACCCCTGCCCCAACCCAGCCCAGCGTGGGAGACCCAGACCAGCCCAGTCGGAGACCCAGCCCAGTCGGGAGACCCAGCCCAGCCTGGAGCCGGAGATGTCGCCAATCGGTGGCGGAGACACTGATCCCAGTGGAGGAGAATGACCAGCGACCAGCGCCCGCTGTGAGTCCCTAATTCCAGCCACTAACCCTCTGGTCCCCCTCACTGGCTCCGTTTCCCCTCCCCCGTGATGCCCCCTCTCCCCCCATGGCTCTTCCCGTCTTTTCTCCGAGCTCACTCCTCCCGCCCCACACACCCCCCTCCCCTCACAAACCCCCCTGCCCACACAACCCCCCGCCCCACACACACCCTCCGACCACACACCCCTGCCCACATAACCCCCCGCCCACAGACACCCTCCGCCCACAAACACACACCCGCCGCCCCCCCCACACACACCACCCCTCACCCACACCCCCCCCCCCCCCCCCCACACACACATACCCCCCCACACACACACACACATACCCCCCACATGCTGTGCGTTTGGGACTCACAGCGGGCGTTGGACGCTCTCCTCCACCGGGATCAGACTCTTCGCTTTCCATTTGGCGACATCTCCGACTCCACGCCGGGCCGCGCCGGCCGGGCGGCTTCCGGTCCCTCCGAAAATTGTGTTCGGTTGGAGACCTCCAACGGCCACCCGCAGCGTCACTCAGCTCCAGTAAAGACGCGATTGCGCAGGAAGGGGCAGACCTTCCCGGGGAGTGACAGGAGAAGAGACCAATCCGCGCGCTGCTGACCGGCAGGAGAGATCGATCTGCGCACACGTGGCTTTTATGATTTTTAAACCTTGCTAAATTTTACAATATATTACCAATCGGAACAAAACTTGTTGCACTCACAGCACAGGAGAATGGTGAGTGAGCTGACAAAAAATCGAAGCTCTATCGGGTACCGTTTTTGTGCAAATAGAAAAACGCACAAACCGGAAGAGCGCAAGATCAGAGTTTTAGTTATGTACTAGACCAAGTGCAGACCCGTTGGGTCTGCTCCCCCAATGGTGTGATCCCCCAACCCAATATTCCACCATGCACCCGTCTCCTCCAATGGAACTGAAGCCGTTCCCAAAAGTAAGATTCCAGCATTGCCCTGCCTCCCTCAGCAGTGGATTAAAAAAAAAATCCAATGGCACCTCCCCTGCCTGCTGCAGCAGTGAAAAGTTCAGAATGTTCCTGTCTTGCAACTTTGTTTCGAAGTGTGTTGGAAGCTGGCATGTAAATGGAGAAGCCAGTTTCTTTTTGAAATACTTGGGGGTGTGGAGGGGGGAGAAGGATTTGATTAAAAACGTGTACTTCAACACGACGAAATGAAATTTGGAGCGGATACTTAGAAAGAAAAGCGAAATCTCTACCGAAATGGAAAATATCTCGGAGATTGAGCGTCTGGATTGGGCGTGACAATGAATCAAAGGAAGAAATGCAGCCGGCAGCCATACATGCAAATGAATCTGCGAGCATCGGCCATTCCGATTGGACATCTGCGAGTATCGGGCACGAATCGAAAGGCAGGAAGGGCGCCAGTCGGCAGTCGATCGGATGGCCCCAGAGATAGATAGATAGATAGATAGATAGATAGATAGATAGATAGATAGATAGATAGATAGATAGATAGATAGATAGATAGATGGATAGATGGATAGATGGATAGATGGATAGATGGATAGATGGATAGATGGATAGATGGATGGATGGATGGATGGATGGATGGATGGATGGATGGATGGATGGATGGATGGATGGATGGATGGATGGATGGATGGATGGATGGATGGACGGATGGATGAGCGGATGAACGGATGATACATACCACATTCTCTTTCTTCTCTGAAATTGAGTATGCACACATATCTGCCTGATATATTGAGGCCAATGCTAATACCAAATGTATTGATGGATTCATCCTTGGTGACAAACTAAGATGTAACACCAATTTTCTAAGTGCATGCTGTTGGCAGGGAACATTACCCATTCAATATCAGAAATTAGCTGGCACTATGATTTCTCAATGTGCAGCAGCTACTTAAAAATCAGACTCAATCAATGTATTCAAATTGATATAAATGCAAGGTCCACAATGAGATAGATCAAGATGGCGCGACCCTGTCCAGTCGCCGCCGTGGCAGCTCCGCAAAAACTGTGCGTGTTTTTAACTTTCATGTTCCTCTTTAACTTATGTCTAAGCTCTAACTCCCTAGTACTAATGAAGTATGGCAGGGAAACCCTCTTAAATCTAAACTCCAGCGTAAATGGAGACTTTTTAAACGCTGTACTTACCGATTCAGCGTGGCCAGCAGAGATCAACAGAGTGCGCCACGGCAACAACAATGGGAGTGCGGGTACAAGGAAAACCCAGAGAAAACATCGGGGTAAGGGGGGGGGGGGGGAGGGATTCGGAATAGACTGAGAGCCCGAGCCTTTCATCCTCCTCTGCCTAGCATTCTTCTGGCGAACGTCCAGTCCCTGGAAAACAAGCTGGATGACCTCAGGGCGAGGGTCAGATTCCAGCGGGACATAAGGGACTGCTTGACCGAAACATGGCTGACCTCGCTGATTCCAGATCAGGTAATCTGCCCAACCGAGTCCTTCACTGTCTACCGTGCTGACAGCACAGAAGCATCTGGGAAATCCAAGGGTGGAGGAGTCTGCTTCATAACCAGTAACAACTGGTGCAACCCTAGAAATATCAATTCCTGCTCACCGGACCTGGAGCACCTGACGATCTCATGCCGCCCATTCTACCTTCCCCGGGAGTTCGGCTCAGTGATCGTCACAGCCATCTACATTCCACCGCAGGCGGACACCGACGTGGCACTGTCGGCCCTACACGATGTGCTATGTCGACATCAAAACAAGTACCGGGTTGCGGCTATGGTGGCGGCTGGAGATTTTAATAAATCAAATCTCAAGAAGGTCATGCCGAACTTCTACCAACACATCACGTGTGCCACCAGGGGGGAAAGAACATTGGACCACTGCTAGACGCCGTTCCGGAAGGGCTACAAGGCCGTTTCACTCCCTGCCCTAGGAAAATCTGACCATGCTGCCATTTTCCCGCTGCCGGAATAAAAACAGAGGATAGTTCGTGAAGCGGCAGTGACGAGAGACGTAAAGCGGTGGTTCGACCAGTCAGAGGCCATGCTGCAGGATGCACTGACAGATGTCGACTGGAATATGTTCCAAGCAAGTTCCAGTGACGTAGTGAGTTCGCAGAAGCAGTCACGGACTTCATCGCAACAATAACCGACAACATCGTCCCCACGGTCAGGGTTAGCATCTTTCCAAATCAAAAACCCTGGGTAGACAGGTCCATTCGTGTTGCCTTGAATGCTCGCACCACTGCCTACAACTCTGGCCCGGCATCCGGAAATATGGACGTATACAAGGTCGAGTCCTACCGACTGCGAAGGGCGGTGAAGGACGCAAAAAGGAGGTACAGCGACAAAATGTTGTTAGTCTTCTGAAGAAGTAGAGGCATTGGTGTGTTTTCTTGGCTGCAGCTTTATGTGATTAGTCCAGAACGAGTTGTTTGTGATACTTACGCTTAGGAACTTGAAGCTGTCGATCTTATCCACTTTGGCCCCATTGATGCTACACCACCTTGCTTCCTGAAATCAATAACTTGTCCCCTGGTTTTCTATCTCATTGCACATGAATAAAAACCAATAACAACAAACATGACACAAAGAATTACAATAAGAGGTATATTTCTGATATTCTTTGATTATTTTTGAGATCTATAAATAGAATGGCCTTCCACAAACTTATGCAATGCAACCTAATTTGATTAATACATTTTGGTTTTCATTTAAAACTACAATTATCTATTTTTGCAGTGATTTATGCCATAATAATATGTTCACACTACTACCATGCCTTTAAAATCAGTTTTTGGACCTTGTGGGATGTCTTTCTAACTTGTAAATATCATTGCACTCCCACAAATATATATTACTCCTCTTATGTTCAATGCCCAATAACATTGAAAGCAGCCATATTTCGTGGCAGGCTTGACTTTGAGTCAGTACGTGAAAGTGAAAGTTTTATCTTAATCAATTCACAATGAGTTTCAAACAGTGAGGCAAATGCAATCTGTGACAGGGATGCAATTGAAACAGGTGCCAATTCTATGTAGAAGCAAGGAATTGCAAATGCAGGTTACCAAAAAAGACACAAAGTGCTTGATTAACTCAGTGGGTCAGGCAACATCTTTGGGGAACATCGATTGATGACGTTTTGGTTTGGGACCTTTGTTCAGACCAATGTTGTAAGGGGGAGAAAGCTGAGAGGTGGGGGCAGAGAAAGCCTGACAAGTGATAGGTGGATACAGATGAGGGGGGGAGTTGATTGCTAAATGTTTGGACAAAGGCCAGAGATGAAATGACAAAAAGTGTGAGGTAGGATAGAGGAGATACAAAATGTGAAGCCAGAGAAGGAATATAGGTGGAAGTGGATGGGCGAATGGGGGGGAATGAAAAAGGAGAAATGGGTGCACATGAAAACCTGACAGCGGGATAGGGCTGCGGTCAGATCCAGGCTCTGAGGAAGGTAAAGGGCAGGCTACACCATTAACAGAGGTCACATGCAAAGTAGAGGAATAGGTACATGGTTCCTGGAAAGTGGCGTCATAGGTAGATTGGGTGATTAAAAGGCTGTTGCACATTGATCTTCATCAGTCAGAGCATTTAGAATGAAAATTGGGAGGTCATGTTACAATTGTATAAGACATTGTGAGGCCACATTTAGAGTATTGTGTTCCGTTTTTGTCTCCATGGCATCAGAAAGATGTTGTCAAGCTGGAAAGGGTGCAGAGAAGATTTACAAGGATCTTGCCAGGACTTGAGGGCCTGAGCTATAGGGAAAGGCTGAGCAGGCTAGGACTTTATTCCTTGAATCACAAGAGGATGAGGGGTGATCGTATAGAGGTGTACAAGATCATGAGAGGGATAGATCAGGCAGAGTATTGTGCCCATAGTAGGGGAATTGAGAACCAGAGGACAGAGGTTTAAAGTGAGGGGGAAAAAATGTAATAAGAACCTGAGGGCTAACTTCTTTACACAAAGGGTGGTGGGTGTCTGGAACGGGCTGCAGGAGGGGTTAGATGAAGCAGGTACTATAGCTACACTTAAGAAACATGTAGACAGGTACATGGATAGGATAGGTCTAGATGGCTATGGGCTAAATGCAGGCAGGTGGGGCTAATGTAGGACATGTTCGTCGGTGAGGGGAGTTTGGGCTGAAGGACCTGTTTCCACGCTCTATAACTCTATGAACTGCACCTCATATTCTGCTTGAGTAGCGTACAACCCAATGGTATAAACATTACATTCTCCAATTTTAGGTAACTAACCACCCCCCTCCTCTGTTCCCTACCCCCCCCCCCCCCTCCCCCCCTCTTCACTGTGCCCAACTGGATATGTACCCATTTCTCCCCTCCCATGCCCTTCCACCTATAATCCTTCCTCTGAATTCACATGTCATGCTTCTTCTCTCCTTATCTCACAGAATGCCTTTCATCTCTTGCTTTTGTCCAACCACTGGCCCAGCAAAATCTCCTTCAACTGTATCTACCTATAACTTGCCAGGCTTTCTCCTACCGCCACCTCTCCTCCAGCTTTCTCCTCACTACCACAATCAGTCTGAAGAAGGGTCACAACCCAAAACATCACTTACCCATGTACTCCAGAGACTGTTAAATCTATCTCATCTGTCACCTTAATGTACTGGTGCCATTTTTATTGAATTGTTAGAGAGCAAGGTTAATATGGCTTTTCGGAAATAATGGCTCTTAAGAACTCTTCAAGAGACCATTGAGATCAACACTAAAAGCATAATTAAGAAGCCATTAGCTTTGTCAACAAACAACATAAGTATCCCGTAAACCAGCCCTGGTATCTGATCAGCCCAGGTGACAAGTAAGAAGAGCATTCTATCTTTTGCCTTTCTAGGCTTAACTGTTGCTGATCAATGAAGTGCTGTATATTTTGACCGCCTTCCTAATAGTTTGTGTCCCTGGCAATCTCGGTACAATCTGCAAACTTAGTAACCAACCCATCTACATTTACGTCCAAGTCATTTATGAATTCATACAGTATTATCAAGTCACTCTTAAGCCCATGCATCTTAATCGTCTGGATCAGCCTATCTTAGAGGACTTTATCAAATGCCTACCAAAATCCATATACACAACATCCACTGCCATATCCTCATCTATCACCCTTGTCACCTTTATCACATGCCTACATTCCCTGGATTCACCCTACTTCCCTTCTTAAACAAATTAACAGTAATTTCATCTCCAGTCCCCCAGGACCTTGCCTGTGGTTGGAGAAGATGCAAAGAGCTTTGCAAGGCTTCTCCTCTCTTGCCTCTCATTGGACTGGGATAGATCCCTTCAGGTCCTGGGGATTATTCCACCTTAATACTCTTCTAGAACACCAGCACAACTGCTGTAATTTTACTAAATTATTTATTGTATTTTAATTTTTCAATCTACTGGACATAGTTTTTTTATCTGTGAGTTCACTGCACTTAAATGGACACCAAGTCTATTTATTTCAATGGAGTTACAGCTACAAGTATACACTGAATAATTTTAATGAGAATTAAAGGCTTTTGTGTTTTTAATTATTTAATATTGTTTTAAGTGTTCTAATTTAAAGACATTTTTGATAATGTTAATATTTTAATATGGGGGAATAAATCATTTTCCTGAATGATTTTGATTGTTAGGGTCAGTCAGAGACACGGGACTGCTTTTACAGCTGGTAAAGCTGGGCATGTAGAATAGCTAGCGAAGAAAGGTGACTTCATTTATTTGGATTCGGTTGTCAGTGTTGATATGAGGGTATTGCTCCACATCCATAAAATGATAATTGGTGGTAATTATTATGGAACCATCATGAGTGGAATCAATTTGGATTTTTTTTTTAGGCAGACATTTATGCCTGTAATTTATATCAGAATGCAAAGACAACCAAAACAACCAGTGATTTTATAAATTCACTCACAGAATAAGTGGTGATATGTAGGTTGGAGATCATGGGTTGATGCAACAAGAAATACTTACAGAGTTGCAACATGGGGGGAAATTTCTGTGCATTTAATGCTGACTGTTTAGCTATTTAGAGCTGAATTAGAAACTGCTGACAATATTAACCATATAACCATATAACCATATAACAATTACAGCACGGAAACAGGCCATCTCGACCCTTCTAGTCCGTGCCGAACACGTAATCTCCCCTAGTCCCATATACCTACGCTCAGACCATAACCCTCCATTCCCTTCCCATCCATATAACTATCCAATTTATCTTTAAATGATAAAAACGAACCTGCCTCCACCACCTTCACTGGAAGGTCATTCCACACAGCTACCACTCTCTGAGTAAAGAAGCTCCCCCTCATGTTACCCCTGAACGTCAGTCCCTTAATTCTCAAGTCAATTTGGTGAAGTGGTTTATTCCCTTCTGGGCCGGCCTTCCATTCGTAAGATCGCAAGTTTGTAAACCATCATAATCAGAGGTGACCTCATAATGTGTCTGGCCGGCGACCTCACAGTGAACTGCATCCGTAACCATGTGAGACGGGCTGCATTCTATCTGTCAACTTGGTAAACTGGCTCCATTCCATCTGTCAACTTGAAGTGGGTGCACCATACCCATTCTGCCAGGCATTGAAACAGCTGGTAGCTACTAGAGGTCGAAACTCTAACCTTCACGGTGTGGATCAATAGTCCAAGCAAGGAATTTCAAGAATGCCGGTGAAAAAGGACAGCGCCACGCAGACTTACAAGAGGAGATTTAAGGTAGATCTGATTCCGTTAATAGACCAAGATAAAAGGTGAAGTGACCCAGCGGGTCTTATTCTTAAACTGTGATATTGATATTGAATAATAGAAAGAATATCAAAGTAATGATGTTCAGATTTTCAACAAACAATTTCAGACAATATTCTGGAAAAGTCTTTTCAGCTAAACTGGAGATGCATGGATTTGGAGGTGAGACTTTAAGAAAGACATTTTGCAAGGCAACCATTGTGATAAAGTATACATTCACGAACTGGCAGGAAAAGACAAATGGTCCCTTGAAGAGGTTCATGCTGGAGCCAATAATAGCTACTTTGATATTGATCCCATGTTGCTTTGGAACACCAATTCTAAGTATTCATTTCTGTCCTCCAAGAACCTCCTATTGCTTACCACATCAGAACCTGGGAGATGTTGGAGTGATGCCAGATTGAAAATCACAAACAAGTTACTGAGAACATGTATAAATCAGCATTAACCAGATTTCATTATCAAAGCATGCTGGAAATTAATGGATCCTACCTTTCCCATTGATAAAGATAATGGTTGGTGTTCTGATGCCTTCTTGGAGAGTAATATTCTAGCTCGGACAAAGATGGTGACTCCTTGATTTAAAATTTTATTGGAGATTAGATGGGCAGGAAATGTAACCATCTTGAATTAACTAATAGCACCAAAGTTGGTGGATTGTTTAAGAAGGTAGACAAAAATGCTGGAGAAACTCAGCGGGTGAGGCAGCATCTATGGAGCGAAGGAAATAGGCGATGTTTCGGGTCGAGACCCTTCTTCTGACTGATGGGGTGGGGGGGTGGGAAGAAGAAAGGAAGAGGCGGAGACAGTGGGCTGTGGGAGAGCTGGGAGGCGAAAGAAGGAGAAGGCAGGGACTACCTGAAATTGGAGAAGTCAATGTTCATACCGCTTGGGTGTAAACTACCCAAGCGAAATATGAAGTGCTGCTCCTCCAATTTATGGTGGGCCGCACTCTGGCCATGGAGGAGGCCCAGGACAGTAAGATCGGATTCGGAATGTGAGGGGGAGTTGAAGTGCTGAGACACCGGAAGATCAGGTTGGTTATTGCGAAGTTGGTGGATTAATTACTTCAATTTCCATCAGTAAACATGACAAACAGATGCATTAGGCATTGGATTGTGTTAAGAAAAGATACAATTCAGGAAAACTCTCCTGGGTAACTGGAGTCTCCTAACGCATTCTTTCTCAGATGAATCTAAAAAAATGGATCCTAGCTAAATAAAATGTGTACACCAGGCATGGATTCCTCCTACTGTTGTGCTCGAAAAGGGCCCATCCATTATTTCATGTCTCCTCCTTTTATCTGCCTCTTTTTTCATTCATATATGATGACGGCAGTGGGAATATAAAAGTAGCATAGAATAAAGTTAAGAAATCCCACAACAACTAATCAGCACTTTCTCACTTATAACCAGCTCGTTGATGCCGAATTTGTGATTTATAGGGACCATGCAACTTCAGACCTCAGCCACATGTAAGGTGAGAATGACCACATTGACCTGAAGACTTGAATGAGTGTAACATCAAAGAGCCCTGGCAAAACTTCATCATGAGAAAACACTTCATTGGTGGATTTGAACACACAAAGAAAGTGTCAGTGGATTTGGAGGCCCCTTTTGCTAGTATCACTCGAGCAGCTCTTCCGGGTAGTATTCTTGGCTCAACCATGTTCCATCAACAATATGTTATCTACTGGCTTGACTCTCACCACATTTCTAAATCACCCACAAGAAGAACAAGGGTTTCAGATGAATAGGAACATCACTAACTATGTTTCAATACAATTTGTGCACTGACCTGATTTGGAAATATACTGTCAATCCCTCACTGTCACTATGTTTAAATTATGAAATTTTTACCTTGCGTATGACCAGTTTCAAAGAAAGACGTCTCATTGCCACTTTCGGAAGGGCAGTTAGAACTGCTGGATTTGTCAGTGATGCAAAGATATCCCAAAAGCATGTACAGTATTTAAAAACTGTTCATTGTGGTGGAACATTAAACCAGCAACAAAAGAAAGTAAAACACAAAAAGCTGGAGTAACTCAGCGGGTCAGACAGCAGGAGAAAAGGAATAGGTGACGTTTTGGGTCGAAAACCTTCCTCAGAGTCAGGGGAAAGGGAAATGAGAGATATAGACAGTGATGTAGAGAGATATAGAACAAATTGGAGAGGTTGGGGTAGTGGGCAGATGCATGGCAGATGAAGTTTAATGCGGATAAATGTGAGGTTATCCACTTTGGTAGCAAAAACAGGAAGGCAGATTACTATCTAAATGGTGTCAAGTTGGGAAAAGGGGAAGTACAACGGGATCTGGGGCTCCTTGTACAACAGTCTATGAAAGTGAGCATGCAGGTCCATCAGGCAGTGAAGAAAGCGAATGGCATGTTGACTTTTATAACAAGAGGAATCAAATATAGGAACAAAGAGGTCCTTCTGCAGTTGTACAGAGCCCTAGTGAGACCACACCTGGAGTATTGTGTGCAGTATTGGTCCCCTAATTTGAGGAAGGACATTCTTGCTATTGAGGGAATGCAGCGTAGGTTTACAAGGTTAATTCACAGGATGGCAGGACTCTCATTTGCTGAGTGAATGGAGCAGCTGGGCTTGTACACTCTGGAGTTTAGAAGGATGAGAGGGTATCTCATTGAAACATATAAGATTGTTAAGGGCTTGGACATGCTAGAGGCAGGAAACATGTTCCCGATGTTGGAGGAATCCAGAACCAGGGGCCACAGTTTAAGAATAAGGAGTAAGCCATTTAGAACGGAGACGAGGAAACACTTTTTCTCGCAGAGAGTGGTGAGTCTATGGAATTCTCTGCCTCAGAGGGCGGTGGAGGCAGGTTCTCTGGATGCTTTCAAGAGAGAGCTGGATAGGGCTCTTAAAAATAGCAGAGTCAGTGGATATGTAGAGAAGGCAGGAACGGGGTGCTGATTGGGGATGATCAGCCATGATCACATTGAATGGCGGTGCTAGCTCGAAGGGCCAAATGGCCCACTCCTGCACCTATTGTCTATTGTCTATTGTCAAATTAATGAAAAAGGTCTCCCTCAATAGTCGTGGTTCCTCACAACTTAAGTGTTAAAAGTTGTATCTACTATCAGCCCTACAGGCCAAATACTGTATATTATATATCCTGGCTTCCTCCAATCATCCCCAGAATCAATGAAGACTGCTTTCAGTTAAAATATTTAACTTCAAATGATTACATTAAATGGTGCATATCCAGACAACCCTGGTTGTGCTATATTTATTACTTATTTTTCCTATTTTGTGAACGAGTTGAAATGGATTGCTGCTTTGAGCCTGTGCTGCGGAGGATAAATCTTAATTAGTGACTTTCACAAATAAATGAGAACGTTTATTTCAATGCTGAAGGCTCCATATAATATTCTCCAACGTGTGGCGCCACCGCAGTGGCTGCCTCGCCAGCAGCTGTTAGTCCTTTCACCCTTTTTGTTACTTTTATTGTGTCTAAATGCATGTTTTAATGTTTCTCAGCATGTCTTATGTGCGGGGTGGTGGTGGGGGAATAAGGGAGAAACCTTTTCCCAGTCACTTACCTGGACGGAGATGCGTCTTGTTTCTGTGTCGCATCTTCGTCCCCCTTGCGGCCTACCAACTGGATCGCCTGTGTTGGAGCTCCGCCCAGCTCCGCCTGTGGGCTTCGGAAGTTGCGGTCTCCGGTAAGAAGCGGCCGATTCGGAAACTCGTAGCCGCAGAGTCTGTTCCGATCCGTTCCGACGCCGGAATTTCAATCATCCCGGCGAGAGGGCCTGTACATCGGGCCGTCCATAGCGGCGACTGGAGGGTTCAAACGCCCTGACCAGGGATGAACAAAGAGGAAGATGACTGAACTTTAGTGCCTTCTACCACAGTGGGAAACGTTGATTCCATTGTGGTGGATGTTTATGTTAATCTCTATTATGTATTGTGTTCTTTTTATTTGTATGGCTGTACGGTAACTCAAATTTCACTGTACCAATTGGTGCATGTGACAATAAATGTGAACTTTAACTTGAACTTGAATTAATATGTATTCACAAATGACTTGGACGTTAATGTAGACGGGTTAGGTACTAAGTTTGCAGATGATACCGAGATTTCCAGGGACGCAAACTATAAGGAAGGTTGTCTAAATATACAGCACTTTATTGATCAGCTACAGAAATGGGTGAAAAAATGATGGATGGAGTATTATCCAAGCAAGTGTAAGGTATTGCACTTTGGGAGATCGAATGCATGGGGAATATGCAATTAATGGCATGACCCTTAAGATGTGCAGAGTAATGTTGGGGTCCAAGTCCATAACTCCCCGAGAGATACAACACAGGTAGATAAAGTAGTAAAGAAGGCATATTGTATGCTTGTTTTCATAGGTCAGGGCATTGGGTATAAGAGCCAGGAAGTCATGATGCAGCGTTATAGGAGTTTGATTAGACCACATTTATTGCGTGAGGTTCTGGTCGCCCCGTTACAGGAAGAATGGGGAAGCTTTGGAAAGAATGCAGAGGAAGTTTACTAGAATGATAGACACAAAAAGCTGGAGGAACAAAGATGCTGCCTGTCCCGCTGAGTTACTCCAGCTTTTTGTGTCTATCGTCAGTTTAAACCAGCAACTGCAGTTCCTTTCTACTCTTTACTAGAATGTTGCCTGGATTCGAGGGCATTAGTGACAGAGAGAGCCGAGACAGACTTGGATGTTTTCTCCGGAACACCAGAGGTTGCAAGGAGACCTGATAGAAGTATGTAATATTTTGAGAGGCAGAATGGAAATATGAAATGCTAGAGGGCATAGTATGAAGGTGAGAGGGGCAAAGTTTAGAGAAGATTTTCAGGGCAAGCTTTTTTTTACACTGAGGGTGGAGAGTGCCTGAAATGTGTTGCTGTGGGTGTTGATGGAGACTGATACGATAATGGCATTTAAGAGACTTTTGGATAAGCACATGGATATGGAGTGAATGGAGGGATATGGATTATGTGCAGGCTAATAAGGGTTGGTGTTGGCATCACGTTTGGCACAGACATTGTAGGCTGTTCCTGTGCTGTACTATTCCATGTTCTACTTAATTATAAATGGTGTCACCTCACAACAGCATGCAAACTAATACTTCTCTTTTCTGACAGGATGTTGTTTTGTAGTGTTCATTTTCTTAGGATTTTTTTTTGCCAAAGTGAAGTTATAATTGTAGTTTATGTGATCTTTCATCATATTTCCCTTTTTTTGTTCCTGTTGGTTGTCTGACAAATTGAATATGTCGTGTGACAGCAATTCATTAATGCCCTTGCATTTATCTTATTTCACTTTGTGAAATACCATTTTAAATGTTGAACTGGAAATCAACACTTCATACTGTAATCAAGTTAAGTAATGCATACAGAGGTATAAGTAGAAAGAGCATTGAGGTTTCACTTGTATTCATGGAACAACCACATTCTGAATGCAATGTTGTAAACTTGTATTCCTCCAATAAGGTTATGGGGTCAATTTAGAAATCACAGTGATAACACATCAGATAATAGTTTGGGATTGTTCTGGAATAAAAAAGCAAAACATTTGCCCATTTCATACATTCCAGTTCCACTGAGTGCTCTAAAACAGGTCGCCTTTGGGTGACAATATATATCTTTAAAGGATAAGAAATAATGTTCAAATATCAAGGTTTAGAGATTTATTTGGAAGAGATGTTACACAAATAGAAACTTCCTCCTGTTAAAAGTGTGGGAAGGACGACCTGAAAGGAAGTTTTTGTAATAATGATTTAGGGTGCACATACAATCATAGAAGTGGAATCCCCATATTATCAATCCCTTACCAATTCAATCATCTCTGTGCAATATATCACAGAGGACACTTGTACAGCAGTCAAACATGGGCATCTTTCATCATGCATGAGATGGCATTATCACATACAAGCTTTGCTGGGAATACAATGGATGATGTTGACATGAGCCATTGCCCATTGTATATTGTTGACTGAAAGATGTCTGATGCTCATGTATCCAGGATGATAATCTGGATGAAATGAAAATCTTTTTCATTTTCCTCATTCCAATATTATTCCCAATTTTTATTTTCTTGAAGGAAAAGGCATCATGGAGCAAACAAAAGTTGATGTCAATGCTGGATGAAACACTTTTGCAGCACCAGATTCAGATTCAGATTCAGATTCAACTTTATTGTCATTGTGCAGTGTACAGTACAGAGATAACGAAATGCAGTAACGAACCAGGCATCATTCTCAAGAAATAATGAAAAAAGGTAAGGACTAAATATTTTGAATAATATAGTTTCAATAACAGCAAAAAGAAACTTGGCTAAACTATTAGCCTTCCTCTATTATTGGAGTGAAACTTTTTGCAAGCATTGTTTTCATGGTGTTTTATGTATCTCACTGTTACCAGCTCTCTCTCCATGAAAGCGCCATTTTCTGTATTTAGCACGACTGGCATTTTACGTTTCTAAACAATCAGCAACTAGGTCTCTAAGATTGCTTTTAATGTCTTGCCATTTCTCTTTTGAATCCATTTCCAAACCACAAAAGTCCTTCTGCCCGATTATGACCAGGTTTACGAGAAATGCAGTTCGCTGTAATACATCACTGTGGAGTATCAAAATATTTGTGCTATTGCCATAGTTCTGATGAACATCAACACCAAAGCTTTCACTTACATAGTATCCTAACCATAGCAAAAAATGGTCCCATGCCACAAGACCATTTCCTCTATGGCATTGCAGAAGGTTGGAAAATATGAAATCTGAAGGAATTTTGGAAAAACCACTAATTTCAGTGTTAGCAAGCATCTGTAACAATAGAAAATATCCTTTTAATATATAAATTACCTGTTTAACTTTATCTTAGCCAGATGCATAAAAAATCCAAGGAAAATCTGCATGACAATATTTTGTTTTTGCAGACCTGTCACCTCCAAAATTAGGTTTGACTGTTACTACTTGTGACTTTACCGTTGTTGGCATTGTACTTTTTAGTGTATAAGCATCCAGGAACATAATTATACACAATTTCGTCTCACAGTAATGACTATAGTGTTACCAATAATTTGGAGATATAAGAAAGACTATGAAAGATAAATGGATACATTGTGAATTGAAAAGAGGATTGTCTATAAAATGGAAAATTATTTTAATATATTCTCTCAGGAAATGAAAGAAAATGTTAGAAAATTATCTCTAGGTATAGAAATAGTTATTATATCTACTTTGGAATTTATGGAAAATTATGAGGCGATGAAGGGAAAAGGAGTTAGTCAAAAAAATGAATGTTAAACAATATGGGAAGATGTGAGATGTGAGAGTTCCATTTGAAATTAGAGCAGATAAACAGGCCAAATGTGTCACTGCATGAAGGATGAATGGTTGATCGATTGAGTGCAAGCTGTACTAGCTATTCGATAGTCTGGCATTAATTTTTAACAAACTTTGACATTAAACTATTGATTGCTTAACATTTTCCAATTTTGGTACTTCAATATTTTAAAATTGGCACTAATCTAGGGTTTATCAAGATGTATTAAAAAACGATCAAGGGATACTGTTTCCCACATTGTAATGACGGTTGTCAAGTGACTATTTGGGCAGAGCACGCAGAAGCAGTTTGGAAGATTGAATACCAACATTGGAGGCGGACAGTTCATTCAATTCACATTAATGGCTAAAAAGCCTGATAAACAGGCATTAGATTTGTCTTCTTTCCCATATAATTAAGATAGAGAGGAATAAAATCAGAAAATCAGTTCCTGAATTTCTTTCAAAAAGAGACACTGCTATGGACACTTAGCAGCTAAAGCAGCAAAAGTGGGCGGAAAACGAAGTAGATTTCTTTGGTAAAAACTTGATATCATCTGCCTGCCTGTAATCCATATTCTTCCATTCCCTGCATATCATATCCATGTGCTTATCTGGAAATTTCCTAAACACCATAAATATATTTGCTTCCTCCACATTTTAGGCATCCAGGTTTCAATCTGTGAAAAAACTTGTACTTCCTTTAGATTTTCTCCTCTAACCTTATAGCTATGCCCTCTAATATTTGACATTCACACCCTTGGAATAAGTTTCTGACTGTCTATCCTATATATTCCTCTCATTATTTTATAAACTTCTATCAGGTCTTCTCTCAACTTCCAATACTCCAGCGAAAATAGAAAGCTTTTCCAGCCTCTCCTTTTCACTAATACCCTCTAATCTAGGCAATATTCTATTCTGCACCATCTTCAAAGCCTCCACATCCTTCCTGTAATTGGGTGACCAGAAGTGCATACAGTACTCCAAATACAGCCTAACCAAAGTTTTATAAAGCTGCAACATGATTACTTGACTCTTATACTAAATACCACAACTGTTGAAGGCAAGTATAAGCAAGCATGAAGTTAGAGGGGTTGGAAAGGATCGAGTGAATGTCCATGACAAGATGAAGACTAGAGTAGCCATGGTAACAGTTATCTTAAAAACTGAAAATCAGATACAAGAGGGGTAAAACGGAGCAAATTCAAACAGTAATGTGTCAAGAGTGATTTATTGTCGTATGTCCCAGACAGAACAATGAAATTCTTACTTGCAGCAGCACCACAGTGTGGACTCGACGTGTGTGGGGGGGGGGGGGGGTGGGCGGTTTGCGGGCAGCGTCGGAAGGAAGTTCTGGAATTTTTTTTTGTAAAACGCCAATCAATCTTTGAGTCAATGAATAGACTCGACTTTTGACTCAACACCTCCCCCGTCATACACACCACCCCCCCCCCCCCCCCCCAACCCCATCACACAATCTCTCCCCCCCCCCCCCTCCTTGTGTGGTCCAGTCGGATTGAAGATGGTGGCGCAGCATTCTCTTTCAAGCTGTTGCTGCCGTTACCGTTGGCTACCCCCCACGCAATATTCCACCACTCACCAGTTCTCCCAACGCAACTCGTTCCACCACTCACCAGTTCTCCCAACGCAACTCACTCTCTCTCTCTCTTTCTCTCCCTCTCTCCCTCTCCCTCGATGGTGGCGCGCAGCATTCTCCTCCATGCTTCTGCTGCCATTACCGTTAGCAACCTCTCCTTCATGCTGTTGCTGCCGTTACCGTTGGCAACTTCCCATTGTGATGTTATTGTCGCACTCGGCAGCTTGTGTAAATGAGAGCCCATTGTGATTGGTGGACTGTGAGATGGCATTGTGACATCATCACTGGAAGCTGCTGGCTTTTTCTCAGAAGCCGTTTTTTTTTTAAACTTAGATCAATAACTTGTGAAATATACATCAAATCTGAAGGGAACCTGATTATCGCGACGACCGGAAAAAATATGAGTAAGATTCTGTAAAAATGTCAGCGTTAACGCGCATCGTATCAAAGATACAAAAACACGCACACATACATACAAGATGAGAGTTTCATGTATATACTAGACCAAGTGCAGACTGCTCCCCCAACGCACACGTTCCCTGCCTGCAGCCCCCATGGGAGGCTTGGTCCTCCATCTTAAGCCGTTCCCAAACGTAAGATTTCAGCACTCCCCTTCTCTTCCACAGCAGTGATCTTGAAAAAAAATTCCAATTGCACTTGCCCAGAGTATTGCAACAGCAACTCGCCCTCTCCCTGTTAATCGAGCCATTGTGACGTCTTCAGTTGAAGCTAGTCGGTTTGAAATGAAGGTATTTTGAGGCGGGAGGAGGGAGGGAGGAAAGGGGAGAGGGGGAGGGGGGAGGAGGGAAGGATGAGGGGAAGGAAAGGGGGAGAGAGGGGGGGGTGGAAGAGAGGCGGGGGGTTGGTGGAAGAGAAGCCGGGGGGAAGAGAGGCCGGGAGGAAGAGAGGCTGGGGGGAAGAGAGGTCTGGGGGGGGAAGAGAAGGGGGGGGGGGAGAGAGAGAGGAGCTGACTTAGGAGCTGAGAGAAAGCGATTCCAGAGAGAAAGCGACCCCCGAGCGTCTTTTGAATAATGGGCGGAGGAAGGAGAGGTGGAGGAAGGGAGAGGAGGAGGGGGAGAGGAGGGGGGGGGAAGGGAAAGGGGGGGGGGGGGGGGGTGTGAAGGCTGTGTCTTTTTAATAATGGGGGGGAGGAGGGAGAGGTGGGGGGACATCATTCGAAGCGCACAGATCCAAGACGGCGCACGCAGACCCAAGGCGGCAGCACGCAGATCCATTGTGACATCATCAGCGAAAGCCAGACATTTTTTTTCAAAGTTTTTTCAGATTTGTGAACATTTTGATTAATGACGCGAGAAATAATGCATGAATTGTTCAGTTAAGGCGAATTTTGATTCCAGAGGAAAAATCTCTACCGGAATATGTAAAAATGTTACCATTAACGCACCATTTTTTCAAGAAGATGTGATCACACACAAACAAATAAACACACACATACATCCACATACAAGATCAGACTTTTAATAGTTACTAGACCAAGTGGGACCCGTTGGGTCGCTGTGACACGGGAGGCTTGGTCCCACAACGCAACCCGTTCCCCAATGCAATATTCCACCACTCACCTATAGCCCCCATGGGAGGCTTGGTCCCCCAATGCAACCCGTTCCCCAACACAATATTCCACCACTCACCCTTAGCTGCTCATTTCGCCATGCATCCTCCCTAATTTTCAAACTTTAAAACAACGCATTTGCACTTGCTAACTAGCAGAACTCAGTGTACTGTGACTTAAAAAAAATACATTTGCACTTGCTAGGGCTAGCAGCTCAGTGTACTTGGATAGCAACAATGTTGTGAGCAGAGCTACAATCCCATTGTGACGTCACAGCTGTACGCACAGGGTAAAAGCAGTTTTTTTCCCCCCAAGTCTCTTCAGATTTTTGAACATTTTGATTATTAACTCGAGAAATAATGCATTAATTTTTCAGATAAAGGTATTTTTCACTTCACGGGATAAATCTCTACCGGAATATGTAAAAATGTTACTGTTAGAGCGTTGTTTTTTCGAGAAGGTGTGATTGCTCACGAACAAATAAATACACAAATACACACACCCACACACACACACACAGACACATCCAAGGTCAGAGTTTTATAGTTATAAGGATATGGATATGATAGATATTAATAAAGAATGTAAATTTAAATGTAAATTTAAAGAGTGCTCGTCTGAGGAGCTCTGGTGTGACTACTTTGAGTCGATGGACTAATCCACATTCTGGGTCTCAGCACCCATAAATGAGTATGCCTCTGCTTTCACAGACGTCATCCGTAAATGTACAGAGGACTACATACCAAGGATATCAATTGGAGTGTTCCCCAACCAGAAACTCTGAGATCCATTCCTTATTGAAGTCCAAGTCTGAGGTGATCCAACAGGTGACCCCAAGCTGTTCAAATACCTTGGCACATCCTTTGCAAACACATCAGGACTGCCAAGACACTACTCCAGACCAAATTAGATCCAAGCCATGTTGATTGTGGCAAGGTTGCATGCTATAAATGGCTACAAAGTGAAGTTGGGCAGTATCACTGGCAACAAGTTGTTTAAGAAGGAAACATAGAAACATAGAAATTAGGTGCAGGAGTAGGCCATTCGGCCCTTCGAGCCTGCACCGCCATTCAATATGATCATGGCTGATCATCCAACTCAGTATCCCGTACCTGCCTTCTCTCCATACCCCCTAATCCCCTTAGCCACAAGGGCCACATCTAACTCCCTCTTAAATATAGCCAATGAACTGGCCTCAACTACCCTCTGTGGCAGAGAGTTCCAGAGATTCACCACTCTCTGTGTGAAAAAAGTTCTTCTCATCTCGGTTTTAAAGGATTTCCCCCTTATCCTGAAGCTGTGACCCCTTGTCCTGGACTTCCCTAACATCGGGAACAATCTTCCTGCATCTAGCCTGTCCAACCCCTTAAGAATTGTATAAGTTTCTATAAGATCCCCTCTCAATCTCCTAAATTCTAGAGAGTATAAACCAAGTCTATCCAGTCTTTCTTCATCAGACAGTCCTGACATCCCAGGAATCAGTCTGGTGAACCGTCTCTGCACTCCCTCTATGGCAATAATGTCCTTCCTCAGATTTGGAGACCAAAACTGTACGCAATACCTGGTCCGGAACTGCAGATGCTGGAAAATCGAAGGTAGTGAAAGTGCTGGAGAAACTAGCAGGTGTGGCAGCATCTATGGAGCGAAGGAAATGGGCAAGGTTTTGGGCCGAAACCCTTCTTCAGACTTCTTCAGTATCACTGGCAACAATGTGTTCTTTCCTGGCTCAATGCATTCCGTGCTCATTTGGAACAGAAGGTCAGTGCAATGCGGTCAACTGCCCTGACAGCCTCAAATGCACATGTACTCATATCAATTGGCCTTCCTGAGAATGAACCAGCGAAAACAACTGGCCCAGATGGAGTCACCGCTTCCTCTGTTCCTACACCGTCCAAACTGGCTGCAGTATTTGCGGACATTCTTAACCTCTCCTTACTCCGATTTGAGGTTTCAACCTGCCTTAAGACCACTATCATCTAGTCATAAAGTAAAACAGGATACTGTGCCTTAATGATTACTGTCCAGGGGCTTTGACATTCACCATCATGAAATGCTTTGAGAGGCCGGTCATGGCGCACATCATCTCCAACCTCACAGACAACCTTGATATACAACAATTCACCTACCTCCAGCAACATCCACTGCATATACAGTTCCCTGGTCCTGAACTCATCCCTGGAACACCTGGATAACAATGACACCTACATTAGATTGCTATTTATTTCGCCACCTCCAACGTGACCCCACCACTCGCCACATCTTTCCATCTCCCCCCATATCTGCTTTCCGCAAAGACCGCTCCCTCCATAACTCCCTTGTCAATTCTTCCCTTCCCTCTCGTACCACCCCCTCCCCGGGCACTTTCCCTTGCAACCGCAAGAGATGCAACACTTGTCCCTTTACCTCCCCCCTCGACTCCGTTCAAGGACCCAAGCAATCGTTCCAGGTGCGACAGAGGTTTACCTGCATCTCCTCCAACCTCATCTATTGCATCTGCTGCTCTAGATGTCAGCAGATCTATATCGGTGAGACCAAGCGCAGGTTGGGCGATCTTTTCGCCGAACACCTCCGCTCGGTTCGCAATAACCAAGCTGACCTCCCGGTGGCTCAGCACTTCAACTCCCCCTCCGTCTCCAACCTCTCTGTCCTGGGTCTCCTCCATGGCCACAGCGAGCAGCACCGGAAATTGGAGGAACAGCACCTCAAATTCCGTTTGGGGAGTATGCATCCTGGGGGCATGAACATCGAATTCTCCCAATTTTGTTCGTCCTTGCTGTCTCCTCCCCTTCCTCAGTCCTCCTGCTGTCTCCTCCCATCCCCCAGCCTTCAGGCTCCTCCTCCTTTTTCCTTTCTTGTCCCCGCCCCCCCCCGCCCCCGATCAGTCTGAAGAAGGGTTTCGGCCCGAAACGTTGCCTATTTCCTTCGCTCCATAGAGGCTGCTGCACCCGCTGAGTTTCTCCAGCTTTTTTGTGTACCTTAGATTGCTATTTATTGACTATTGCTCTGCCTTCAACACCATAATCTGGCCAAACCCATCTCTAAATTTCTGAACCTGACACAGCACGTCCCTCTGAAACTGAACCCTTCTCTTCCCGACCTATAAACCATAATCAGTAAGGATGGACGACAAACACCGTCCATAATCATTCTCAACATTGGTTCCCAGCAAAGCCGTCCTTGGTCCCTTACTGTAATGTTTGCAGTCAATGACAGAGAACAGCTAGAGGTAGAGGAGACTTGTGATTTGCTTGTGGATCTCAAAAGGCAAATTTATTTAGATTGTTCAGGAGGAAGGATCTTTCCGGGTCCCTTCTGACCTAGTATCCACTTCCTGATGACTTTGACCTACCTGCTAAGGATTCAGGTTAATAACATAGTTGGTGTTCATTGACGACATCCAAGTCTAATTTGACTAAAAATCTGTGGAAACCCTGCCATCAGCCATTTAAAATGTTTTAGAGAAACACAAAGATTAATTCTTCAATATAAGCCACCTTCTTAGCCTGGTTTACATGGGGCAAGTGTTAAAATTGGACCCTATTTTAGCAGGACTGAGTTTGGTTGGCATATGTAGGACCAAATGAGTCCAGGGTAAATGGGAGGAACAACACCTCATGTTTCGCTTGGGCAGCTTACACCCCAGGAGTATGAATAATGACTACTCTAACTTCAAGTAACCCTTGCCTTCCCTCTCTCTCCATCCCTTCCCCCTTCCCAGTTCACCGACTAGTCTGACTGCCCTCGTTTACATTTAAACTGTTTGCATTGTTGTTAGACAATAGGTGCAGGAGTAGGCATTTCGGCCCTTGGAGCTAGCACTGCCATTCAATGTGATCATGGCTGATCATCCCAAATCAGTACCCCGTTCCCGCCTTCTCCCCATATCCCCTGACTCCGCCATCTTCAAGAGCCTTATCAAGCTCTCTCTTGAAAGTATCCAGAGAACCGGCCTCCACCGCCCTCTGAGGCAGAGAATTCCACAGATTCACAACTCTCTGTGTGAAAAAGTGTTTCCTCATCTCCGTTCTAAATGGCTTACCCCTTATTCTTAAACTGCGGACTGTGTTTCTAGACTCCCCAAACATCGGGAACATGTTTACTGCCTCTTGCATGTCCAAATCCTTTATAATCTTACTAGACTAAGTGGGACCCGTTGGGTCCCAGCATCACACGGGAGGGCTGGTCCCCCAATGCAATATTCCACCTCTCCACCAATTCCGACTCCGGAGTTTCAATCATCCCGGCCAGAGGGCCTGTACATCAGGCCGTCCATAGTGGCGACTGCGGAGGGTTCAAAGGCCCCGACCACGGGTGAACAAAGAGGAAGATGACTGAACTTTATTGCCTTCCATCATAGTGGGAAACATTGATTCCGCTGTGGTGGATGTTTATGTTAATCTCTATTATGTACTAGGCTAAGTGGGACCTGAGGGACTGGTTTCCAGAGGGCTAGTATGGACATTGTGGGCTGAATGGATTCTTGGGCTGGCGGCTCACTCACTCAAGCCTATTGTGAAGGCAGCTCACTCACTCACTCACGGCTGGTGGGCTGGCAGTTGACTCACGGCTGTTCCTTGAAATTTCATTTCAAGCAGGGTGCAAGGCCACCAAATTCAAGGTTTCTTACCACTTCAAGCAGGGTGTGGTTTCTTACCACTTCAAGCAGGGTGCAAGGCCACCAAATTCAAGTGCAGTTTCATACCATTTCAAGCAGGGTGCAATGCCACTAAAGACAGTCAGTCGTGACCTCTCCCTCCTTCATCTTGCAGAGACTGAGCCACGCCCATACTTCTGTGTTTTATAGTCCCTCCCCCCTCTCATCAGAAGGGGCTTGGCCTTCATGGTGTGATTGACAGGAGAGAGAATCGCAACATTTTTTAAACACTAGTAACTCTTTTATTTTTCATTGATGGGAAAAATCTTCGACACCTGTAGAGCGGAGGGGAACTCTGAGTAGGATGGCCAGAAATCACAGCCGTATGTGGTAGTGTTTTTTTCTGAAATCAATATAAAGTGAAAACAGGAAGTGGTCAAGATTAGACTTTTAATTATATAGAAGGCATTCTCATAGCATCCTCCTCACAGTTCACACTGCCACCCAGCTTTGTGTAATCTGCAAATTTGCTAATGTTACTTTGAATCTAAATCATTGATGTATATTTTAAATAGCTGTGGTCCCAGCACCGAGCCTTGCGGTACCCCACTAGTCATGCCTGCCATTCTGAAAGGGACCCGTTATTCCCCACTCTTTGTTTCCTGTCTGCCAACCAATTTTCTATCCATTTCAGCACTCTACCCCCAATACCATGTGCCCTAATTTTGCCCACAAATCTCCTATGTGGGACCTTATCTAATGCTTTCTGAAAGTCCAGGTACACCACTCCCTTGTCCATTTTCTTAATTACATCCTCAAAAAATGTCAGAAGATTAGTCAAGCATGATTTCCCTTTCGTAAATCCATGCTGACTCGAACTGATCCTGTTACTGCTATCCAAATGTGCCGCCATTTCATCTTTTATGATTGATTCCAGCATCTTCCCAACCACCGATGTCAGACTAACTGGTCTATAATTACCTGTTTTCTCTCTCCCGCCTTTCTTAAAAAGTGGGATAACATTAGCTATCCTCCAATCCACGGGAACTGATCGTGAATCTATAGAACGTTGGAAAATTATCACCATTGCATCCACGATTGCTAGAGCCACTTTCTTAAGTACCCTGGGATGCAGACCATCAGGCCCTGGGGATTTATCAGCCTTCAGTTCCATCAGTCTACCCAACACCATTTCCTGCCTAATATGGATTTCGTTCAGTTCCTCCGTCACCCCAGATCCTCTGGCCACTACTAGACCAGGAAGATTGTTTTTGTCCTCCTTATTGAATACGGATCCAAAGTACCTGTTCAACTCATTTGCCATTTCCTTGTTCCCCATAATAAATTCACCTTTTTCAGTATTCAAGAGTCCAACTTTGGTCTTAACTATTTTTTTCCTCTTCACATACCTAAAGAAGCTTTTACTATCCTCCCTTATAATCTTGGCTAGCTAACCTTCGTACATCATCTTTTCTACCCGTATTGCCTTTTTAGTTATGCTCTGTTGCTCTTTAAACATTACCCAATCCTCTTGCTTCCCGCTCATCTTTGCTATGGTGTACATCTTCTCTTTTATTTTTAGAATGTCCCTGATGTCCCTTGTCATCCACGGAAGCCCCTTACTTCCCTTGGAATCTTTCTTGCACCTGATCCTGCACCTTCTGTATTATGCCAATTTTAACTCCTGATTCAACTTGCACCCTATATCCAGGCTACTGTTTGGGGGCCTGTGGATGTCCCATTAGGGTCTTTTTACCCTTACAATTCCTTAGTTCTATCTATACTGACTCTACATCTCCTGTTTCAATGTCACCCCATGCAAGATACAAGATCCATTTATTTGTCACATGTGTCAGTTGGCACAGTGAAATGTGATCATCATACAGCCATACAATAAAAATAACACACGATTGAGTTCAACATAAAACATCCCCACACAGCAGAATCAAAAGTTTCCCACTGTGAGGGAAGGCACCAAAGTCAGTCATCTTCCTCTAATGTTCCTGTGTTCACCCGTGGTCAGGGCCTCCCCGAGCCCTCCGCTGTCGCCGCTCCGGGAGGCCCGATGTTCCGGCCCGATGTTCAGGACCACACGCCGGGGTGATTGAAGTCCAACGTTGGGACTGGAGGACCTCCTCAGCGACCTGGACATCCGAGTCAGGCACTTGCGACCGGAGTCCGCGGCTCCCAAAGTCCACAGGCCGCTCTGGGAGGAGATGCAACGCGGGCGGCCCTCGTCAAAGAGCCCCAGGGCTCCATGATGTTGTTCAGCGCCACCCGCGCTGGAAGCTCTCCGAAACCGCAGCTCAGCAATGTTGGAGCAGCAGCCCAACGCTCCAGAGCTCCAAACAGCGATCCAGGTAGGTGAATCCAGCGCTGTGCCGCCGCTGTTGTAGCTCTGGTCTGGTGCCCGGTCCCCGGCAGGAAAGGCCGCACCAATCCAGTTGGTAGGCCGAGAGGAAGGGGGCGAAGACGCGACTCGGAGAATAGTCGCGTCCCCGCCAGGAAGCGACTGGGAGACAGTTTCCCCCTTACCACACTCCCCTCCCCCACATAGAAAAGTTAACGATTCCCCAAAACAGACTTTAAACTGACTAAATATTTTTTAAAAGATTGAAAAATAAACGGGCTAATGGCAGAGGCTGCCTTCAGTGCAGCGCCCCTAGTGAGGTAGTGAGCAAGGGACTGAATTTCATTCCTCACCAACAGGGCAACCTCACCCCCTTTGCCCACCTGTCTGACTTTTCGATAGGAGGTATACTCTTGAATATTTAGTTCTCAGCCCTGGCCCCCTTGCAGCCATGTCTCTGTAATTCCCACAACATCATACTTGCCAATTTCTTACTGAACCTCAAGCTCGGCCACTTTATTTCTTATGCTTCGCGCATTCATATACATCACTTTGACCTCGGTATTCACCTCCCCTCTCACACCGCTCGCAATTGGCTCTGACCTTACTCTCCCTTCTCCCTTACTTATCCCTTCTCGAACTTTCCTTTCCATTAATTCGGGAGTCTTTTGTAACTTTTCCTGTACTCACTTCCCCTTCAACTACACCTTTATACTCCCGATTTGTCAATCCCTCCCCCCCACTATTTAGTTTAAACCTTTTCCTAGCTAACAATGATCTATTCTACATTTTCCTTGATCTCCATCCCCTTTGTCTCGTTTTCATACCTTACATTTCGTTATCTCTGTATTTTCCTCATCATTGACTCGGTCTGAAGAAGGGTCACACATTCCTTCTATCCAGAGATGCCTGTCCCACTGAGTTACTCCAGCATTTTGTGTCTATCTTCGGTTTAAACCAGCATCTGCAGTTCCTTCCTGCAACAATTCCATCTTTGGCCTGTTCCAAAAACAGTTCTGCTTCTTTGGTATGAAAGCTTTGCCTCTGCTTTTGTGCCAAATCCCAAATTAAGATTGTGATCCTTTGTGCAACTTGCCAAATGTCACAAATATTTTGTACATCTAGCTCTGCTTCTTCTTAGTAACAGCAGTGTACATATTAGGAAATTGTTAGTCTACGTAAATAATTCTATGTTGTCAAAGCTATGGTATCTCAGTGACATCAGTCTTTGAAAATCTGAGAACCATTTTAATGGAAAGAATTTGTGTGAGTAACACAGTGCAATGGTTCTGTTTTAGATAAGAACCACAGTATAAAGTGCCTGTAAAGATATAACTTTACATTTTCATCCACATAAATTATATTGTGGGAATCCCGGAAAAAACATTACCACAACAATTAAGCTACATAATTTTACAATGCAATGTAAAAATAGTTTGGTGTCAACTGAAAGACTGATGTCACAAACCAGAAATGTTGCAGTTGTTCAAGCCCAGAGATTAAATACAAAATGTTACATCATGATAAAGCATTTGCAATATTACAGATGATATTAGTCTGTTTTTTCGTCTTTTTTTTCATTTTAATGTGTGTTAAAAATTCATGTGAATGTTCTCCGGTTTGTTTTTTGCGGGAGGTTCGGGGGAAACTTTTTTTCAGTTTTTTACCTTGCCAGAGAAGCTCCAACGACGCAGAGGTTCAATCAGCCCCGACCTGGAGTCCGATCACCGGCGCAGGGGAGCTGACATCCCCCCGATGCAAGAGCTGACGCCCCGATGCGGAGGGCCCAAACGCCGCCGACTATGGGAGTCAAGATCGTCCTTTCAATGGAGGGCTCGAGGCCCCTGCCAGGGGAGAACAATGAATGGAAGAGATTTTATCTTTTATTCGGCTTCCATCACAGTGAGGAATGTGGAGGAGTCATTGTGGTGGATGTTTATGTTAAAATGTGTTTTGTGTGACCCGTTGCTTTTTATTTGTATGAATGATTTGGCAAATGAAATTCCTCGTATGGTGCAAAACATAATTGGCTAATAAAGTATTATTGTGATTGTGATTGTGAATATGGAAAAGAATAACAAAGATTATTAGTATTCAATCTTATCTTGGAGTAAATCTGACAAACTTCAAGAAAACTCATCTATGCATTAAGGATATTCAGAGATTAACGATGGAAATAACTAGCTTCTGAGTATTTCTGTGTTTGGAACCTTTACTGGTGGAATGAACAGAAATCATTGAATTGAAATAAACATCAATTACTTTTGAACAACTATAACTACAAAAGAAATCTTGAAAGTCTTGCAGTTGCTTGACTGAGGTACTAAGTCATAAGTACTTCCAAAAATCTGCCTGTTCCAAAAATAATCTTGTCGCTGTTAATTATTTAAAACTTTTATGTTTCTTATTCTAAAATATAATATTTGCACTAGGCCACACCATTTCTTTGTTCTCAGTGAAATATTCAAAAAGTTGGTTAAAAGTAAGAGGTTTTTACTTTTTGGTTTGGTATCTTTGGGAATTATTCAAAATTAATAGCTTCCCCCAAACCCTCTCCACCATTTGATGGCATATCTATATTACTAAAACTCTTTGTTTGTGCCAGCAATGTGTCACTGCTCTGCTTCTTCCTATCTTCTTCCAAACGCTCAGCCACAGCATTCCCATTTTCACATATTCTACTTGCATTTTTCCCGTCGAAGCAATAAACATCTTCCTGTCACATTCCGACCTGTATTTCCCAAGTTATTCATGATTTCAAGTTTCAACAAAAGCCAAAACCGTTTTTTCAGACAGTGTCCAATGATGATGATCACAATGCCTCTCACAGTGCACCAATCACAATGGGCTCTCAAGCTGCCTGCCGCTGCCAAAATGACATCACAAAGGGACGTTGCCAACGGTAACAATGGGACGTTGCCAACGGTAACAATGGGCTCTCGCTGGCTGCCAACTGCCACAATGACCGTAGCCAATGGAAATAATTACCTCTCAAGCTGGCTGCCTCTCACAGTGCACCAATCACAATGGGCTCTCAAGCTGGCTGCCTCTCACAGTGCACCAATCACAATGGGCTCTCAAGCTGGCTGCCTCTCACAGTGCACCAATCACAATGGGCTCTCAAGCTGGCTGCCTCTCACAGTGCACCAATCACAATGGGCTCTCAAGCTGTCCAGACCTTGGCGCTGCTATATGACCTGGGTCGTCCTAGGGCAGAGAATGGGAGTGGGGAGAGGATGAGAGTAATGAGGAGAAGGGAGATGGGGTAGGGTCTCTACCCCCTCCCCCTCTGTCCCTCTCCCTCTCTACCCCTCCCCCCTCTCTCTACCCTTCCTCTCTACTCCCCTCCCTCTCTACCCCCTCCAACTCCCCCTCTCTCTCTCTATACCCTCCAATTCCCTCTATACCCCCCCTCCCTCTCCTTCTCTACCCCCCCCTCCCCTCCCCCCCCTCTCCCCCCCTCCCTCTCTACCCCCCTCCCTCTCCTTCTCCCCCCTCCCTCCCTCTCTCTGCCCCCCCTCCCTCTCTGCCCCCTCCCTCTCTACCCACCCTCCCTCCCTCTCTGCCCCCTTCCTCTCTACCCCCCTCTACTCCCCTGTCTCTTCACCCCTCCACCTCCCCCTCCCTCTTTACCCCCCCCCCTCTACCCCCTCCTTTTCCCCCTCTCTACCCCCCCCCACCCTTCCTCTCTACCCCCCTCCCTCCCCCCCCCCCCTGTCTACCCGTCCTCCCCCTCTCAACCACCCTCCCTATCTACTCCCCTCCCTCGCCACCCTTCCACGTTCTCCTCCCTCTTTACCCTCCCTCCCCCCTCTACCCCCCTGCCTCCCCCTCCCCCCCCCCCCCTCCCACTCTGCCACCCCCTTCCTCTCTTGTCACCCCCCTTCCTCTCCCCCCCCCCCCCCCCCCCCCTCAACCACCCTCACCATCTCTACCCCCAATCCCTCTCTAGGGAGTGGTGTGTATTGGGACTGATGGGTGAGTGGTGAAATATTGCTTTCGGGGACCAGCCCTCCCTAGTGACGCCTCGCCCTCCTGCGTTGGGGGATGGGACCCAACAGGTCCCACTTGGTCTAGCCATTTGATAAAGTACTGAGATCCATATATAGCTAACAATTGATACGATACCTTAGAACTTTATCCCAGGATGGAAACTGGTTTGCCAACAGTCATAAAACACACCAAGATACTGTACACGAAGCATGAAATTAAAGTGACGAGTTGAAAGGTTTGGTGATGTGCAAAGATCGGGGAGGGGAGGGGGGAGTCAGTCTACTCCAGACAGAAGGGGGAGGAGTTGTACAGTTTAATAGCCATGGGAAAAAAGATCTCCTGTGGCGTTCTGTCCTGCATCTTGGTGGAAGCAGTCTGTTGCTGAAGGTACTCCTCAGGTTGACCAATGTGTCATGGAGGGGGTGAGCTATATTTTCTAAGATGCAGTTTGAGTAGCATCCTCCCCTCCAAGACCACCTCCCATGATTCCAACTCCACCCCCAGGATAGAGCCAACCTTCCTGATGAGTTGATGCGAAGAAAGTCAAAAATCACTGGATCTAACTGGGTAGATTTCTCTCGGGTTTCCATCAAGCACCATCAGTGTGCCACTGAACACAGACCATGATAATGAACAGCAATAATTAAAATTCAGAAGTATTTAATTCATTATCAAGCACCAAGGACTGGCTGGTGTCATTAAACTTATATTATGTTTAGTATTCTTCCCCTTTGGTTTTTCAGTTAGAATTGTGAGATAGTCTTAGTACATGGTTCGTGAGGGGAACCGATTTGCTGAATTTTAATGTTCACGTGGTGAATTAATACTAAATTAACAAAGTAAAGTAATTAATGTGGAGAATTGATCTTCCAATGACAAAGTGCTCCATATGGCAATAGAAATGCAATTCTGGCCTTATGGGCCACATTTCCTGGTCTGCTGGAAACTGCCTATACTCGCTGCTGATTTATGATCAAACGATGAACCCACTTAGAACAATCTGATACCAATATTTTGTGCAGAACTGACCTCATGGAGAGGCCCTATGTCTTGTGTCTGAGTGGAATCATGTAGATAGTTTAGTTTAGTTTAGAGATACAGAGCACAGAGTTTAGTTTAGAGATACAGATACATATTGTGTACAGTTTTGGTCTCCTAATTTGAGGAAGGACATCCTTGTGATTGAGGCAGTGCAGTGTAGCTTCACGAGATTGATCCCTGGGATAGCGGGACTGTCATATGAGGAAAGATTGAAAAGACTAGGCTTATATTCACTGGAGTTTAGAAGGATGAGGGGGCCTCTTATAGAAACATATAAAATTATAAAAGGACTGGACAAGCTAGATGCAGGAAAAGTGTTCTCAATGTTGGTCGAGTCCAGAACCAGGGGCCACAGTCATAGAATAAAGGGGAGGTCATTTAAGACTGAGGTGAGAAAAAACTTTTTCACCCAGAGAGTTGTGAATTTATGGAAATCCCTGCCACAGAGGCCAGTGGAGGCCAAGTCACTGGATGGATTTAAGAGAGAGTTAGATAGCGCTCTAGGGGCTAGTGGAGTCAAGGGATATGGGGAGAAGGCAGGCAGGGGTTATTGATAGGGAATGATCAGTCATGATCACAATGAATGGCGGTGCTGGCTCAAAGAGCCGAATGGCCTCCTCCTGCACCTATTTTCTATGTTTAATAATAATAATAAATTTTATTTTTGGGCGCCTTTCAGACATCTCAAGGACACCTTACAGAGATTAACAGGAATAAAAAACATATAATCAGAATAAAATAAATAAAAAATATATCACAGAAACACAAATTAAAAACAGAATTTAGTTCAAAAACAGAAAACCAAAAACACAATGTGAGGAGAGAGCAGCAGCTGCTAAAGCGCGCTAGCGTCCACTCTCCCTTCACGACAGCCATCTTGGACAAAGACTAACAGGATTACGTACAGACAAAGTCAGGCCTATTGAGGCCACCGCAATTGCCTCTTCGGAGGCCCGATGTTCATGGCCGTTCTCACCGGGTGGTCTTGCCCCGGCGTCGGAGAGTCCTCTCAGAGGCTGGGCCACCTGGAATGGTCGCTTCCTAGCTGGAGACCGCGGCTTCCGAAGCCGACAAGGCCGCGCCGGTTTGGAGCTCCCAGGCTCCCGATGTTGAAGTCGGCGCCGCCCGCTCCGCTCCGCAGATCCGCAGCCCGGAGGTGTTGAACTCGGCGGTCACAGCTCACCGGAGCTCCAGCGCGTCGATCCAGCGCGGCGACCCAGGCAAGGCATCGCCCGCTCCGCGATAGCGCTCCAGCGCTGTGCCGCCACCGAGGCCGAGGTGCTGGGCAGCCCGGAGAAAAAGCTGCCTCACCGACCAGGTAGGGACCTAGAAGTAAATTGCCCCCTACCCCCCACATTAAAAAGTCAATTTTCTCCAACGGACGAAACACACGACTTACTAAAAACCTTTAAAAAAAGCGAATTAAACGGAGGGCTGCTGGTTAGCAACCGTTCCCCAAGATGGCTCCTCCTCACTGATTCTATCAACAATGTTTCTATGTTAGAACGGAAACAAACCCTTTTGCCCACCTAGTCTACACCGACCACATTAACACACCGACCACATTTCCACCCCAAAAACAAGTGATGGAAAAATCTAAAAGGGCGGGGTCTGATGTCTTCCTAGACCTTCTCAACTTACGCAACGTTTCACGGGACGCAGTATTTGGTTCACCTGCACAGCGTTTAATGTCCAGACAAACCCGCACTACCTTTCCAGTAGCTAAGCAACTGCTAAAACCTCAGGTTTGTGATCCAGGCCCAACTACAACACAAACGGCGTTCAAAAAACATATTAGGACCAAACCAGCTGCCCTGTCTCGCCTTTGTCTCCCGGACAAACGGTCAGCCTACAAACACAGGATATGACCGCATATGCGTAGTGGCAGTATCCTGCCTGAAGCCACGTTCATATTTTGTCCGTTCCAAAGGAAGAATTTACAGGCGCAATAGAAAACATATCCTGCCGGTGAGCAAACCAAGATCATCTCAGCAGTTCTCGTATGGTTACATCAGTGTCCCGGACTTTGTGCCAAAGACTAATGGAGAAACTGTGGGTTCAAACCGTAATGGCTCCCCATTGGCCAAAGAGCCACTGGTATTATTGGCGAACTCACCTATTAGACCACCTGTGATATCACCTGTGAAGTCTCCTACTAAGTCTGTTGAACCACCACCAGATATGATGTCGCCCACCCTGCCAGCAGAGGACCTGTACCATACGCGTATAGGACGGGTAAACCCTAAATACAAAGACTGTATTAAATACTGATTACAGGCTTCCATTACTTAGGCCACATTGTACTCCTCCTTATTCATATTATTCACGGCTTAGTTATGATTTATAAAACATGGTGTCTTCCTACTATACATTGGAAGTTTTTGTTATATGCTTATTAGTTGCATGATTTATTATACTTAAGAAGGAGTATGTAGATCAGTCAGCATTAGTTGACCTGATCCATGTCATGTCTTACTGCATACCGCTGTATACTCAAACAGTCATCTGGTTAAGTGTCTCATATTATCTAGTCTGTAAGTCCAGCCTCTAGTTAGATTTGTTGTTGAGCTTGAGCTTACAACACCTATGTATTTGAGCTCTGTGTGTTTACTATAACAACAACATACTTATGTATGGATTCTGAGTTATTACACGTTCCTATACTACCCTGAGAAACTAGGAACACTTGTACCAAGTATACAAACCCAAGCCAATTAACCTTTAAACATGTACGTCTTTGGAGTGTGGGAGGAAACCAAAGATCTCAGTGAAACACCACGCAGGTCACAGGGAGAATGCGTACAGACAGCACCTGTAGTCAGGATCGAACCTCTGGCGCTGCAAACGCTATATAGCAGCAACTCAACCACTGTGCTACCGTGCAGGAGAGGTTAGATGAAGCAGAGGAATATAACGTGTCCACAAAAATAAGCACATAGACATTCCTTAGCTAGAACAATATAATCTGTCAAATTCTTAATATTCTGAATGTTTCTGAATCTTTCAGACATTCAAAAATATTTAAGTATAATAAACCTTTTTTCTTTGAACAAATTAAAAGGTAAAAGATGAAAATATTAATAAATCCAAATTATTTCATTTTATGTTAATCGAAATGGGTGTTTTTTGAATATGAGATCCAGAATATCCTGGATTGAAAATCAGTTAAAAGTCGAGGTCTGAGTGAAATATACAGGGTGGTGCCATATGATGGCAGCCTCGTCAACAGTCTGTCTTGTCCTTTTCTTCTTTTGTTGTTTTTAGTCTGTTGTTAAATGGATGTTTTAGTTTATCTTTAGTTTTGTATTATGTGGGGGGAAGGGGTGGGGGAATGTTTTTTTTATCCATTTCCTCGACGGAGATGCGACTTTTTACGTATCGTATCTCCGTCCGCACTACAGCCTAACATCGTGGAGCTGGCGTCCCTTTGCTGGGGATCGACGTCGGAAACTCCAACTACGGGAGCCTGCGAACTTAACATCGTGGAGCTCGCAGTTAGGGATCGACTTCGGGACCTCCAACTGCAGAAGCTTTGACCGTCCCTACACGGGAGCTTCGATCGCCGGCAGCGGGAGCTTCGATCACCCCGACTACGGATGGTTTGACTACCCTGACTGCGGAAGAAAAGGTGGGAAGAAGATAATACGTTATTGCCTTCCATCACAGTACGCTGTGGTGGATGTTTATGTTAATTTTTATGTAGTGGTGTGTCTTGTTGCTTTTTTGGTATGGTTGTATGGCAAATCAAATTTCTTGTATGTTTTTACATACTTGGCTAATAAATTAATTACAATTACAATTATATAAAGCTGTAATTAATCATAAATAATATGGAAATAAAAAGACAAATGGTACTTCGTTGTCACATGTACCAAGGTATGGTGAAATTCATTTTTGTATACAGGTCAGTACATATCACAATACATAAACACTTAGATATATCTTAGATAAGCATCTCAGACACAGTACATACTAGACTAAGTGGGACCCGTTGAGTTCCATGTTCACACGGGAGGACTGGTCCCCCTGCGCAATATTCCACCTCTCCACCGATTACAATATTTGTTGGCCATTGGGGGGAGGGGGGATTCTGGTGGACTGGTACGGGTGTTGTTGGCTGCAGGAACTATTGGTCTCCAGAGGGCTAGTATGGAAATTGTGGGCCAAATGGATTCTTGGGGTGGCAGCTCAGTCCCTCAAGCCTGATGTGTTGGCAGCTCACTCACGGCTGGTGGGCTGGCAGTTGACTCACGGGTATTCCTTGAAATTCCATTTCAAGCAGAGTGCAAGGCCATCAAATTCAAATTCATTTCCCTACCATTTCAAGCAGGGTGCAAGGCCACCAAATTCAAGTGCAGTTTCTTACCTCTTCGTGCAGGGTGCAGGGCCACAAAATTCAAGAGCAGTTTCATACCACTTCAAGCAGGGTGCAAGGCCACCAAATTCAGGTTCAGTTTCCTACCACTTCAAACAGGGTGCAAGGTCACTGAATTCAAGTGTTCCATTGACTCACCAAAATTCTGTATGCATAGAATAAGGAAGTAAAATTTGAATTTTCATTTATAATCAAAGTCAACTTGCTGAATTAGGTTTCCAGGTACTTTATAAATGTTTCAGTTTATACCTCAATATCAGTCAGTGAGTTGAAGGTCATAACCATCCTGCCAATAAAATAAATTCCCCTTATCTCTACATAACTAAAAGTATTTGTCTTGTTTGTGCCCACATTGTGTCGACCATGTGTCAGCCTGGTTTTCCTATCTTCGTTCTAACGCTAGGCCACAGCTTTCCCATTTTCACACATCTTACTCCCATTTTTCCCGTCGAGGTGATAAACATCTTCCCATCGCATTCCCACCTATATTTCCAAAGTTATTAATCGTTTAAAGTTTTAAAAACAGCCCGAAAATTCACCCATTTCGGAAAAAATAACTGACGTCACAATGCTCCACTCCGGCAGGGAGGGGCACTCTGTAGATTAATGGCTTATGCTATGAGTAATGCATTTGTACCTACGCCCACAAGCTTGTTAGCGTCACGGTCTGCTGCATTCCATTAGCCTTAAAGTGAGCTCTCAAGTGAGAACTTGTATTGCTTGTTCCTAATCTATATTACTAAAAGTCTGATCGTGACCACTTCCTGTTGTTCTGTAAAATGATTTTAGAAAAAACACTGCCACTTACGGCTGTGATTTTTGGTCATCTTACTCAGAGTCCCCCTCCGCTGCGCAGAACAAGGGGATTTTTCCCATCAATTAAAAATAAAAGAGTTATTAGTGTTTAAAAAATGTTGAGATTCTCTCTCCTGAAGGCCATGCCCCTTACGGAGGGACTATAAAATCCGGAAATGTTGAGTGCCTCAGTCAGTCTCTGCAAGAAGGGGGAGCGAGAGGGTCACGTCTCTCAGTCTGAGCTGTGAATAGCACTGAACAGATGTCTACTAAACTGTGACTGTACTTTTACTGACCTTGAGTGCCCTTAATGAAAATGTGGTTGGTTTGAAATAAAGCACAGCAAATGGTTGGTGGTGGTTGGTTTGAAATAAAGCACAGCAAATGGTTGGTGGTGGTTGGTTTGAAATTAAGCACAGCGAATGGTTGGTGATGGTTGGTGGTGGTTGGTTTGAAATAAAGCACAGCAGATGGTTGGTGGTGGTTGGTTTGAAATAAAGCACAGCAAATGGTTGTTGGTGGTGGTGGTCGGTTTGAAATAAAGCACAGCAAATGGTTGTTGGTGGTGGTGGTCGGTTTGAAATAAACAATGATTAAAAGTCTAAACGTGACAACTTCCTGTTTGCACTGTATATTGATTTTAGATAAAATACTACCACTTACGCCTGTGGTCACCATTTTTGGCCATCTTACTCAGTCCACCTCCGCTCATCAGAAGTGTGTGTGTGGCTCAGTCTCTGCAAGATGGGGGAGGGAGACATCAGGACTCTGAGCTACGAATCAACCGAACACACTGAATGTCCACTGAACTGCGAGTGGTGTTTATGTGGTGTTTTATGGTGGTTTCACCCTGCTTGAAATGGTATGAAACTGCATTTGAATTTGGTGGCCTTGCACCCTGCATGAAATGGTATGAAACTGCATTTGAATTTGGTGGCCTTGTACCCTGCTTGAAATGGCAGGAAACTGCATTTGAATTTGGTGGCCTTGCACCCTGCTTGAAATGGAATTTCAAGGAATAGCCTTGAGTCAACTGCCAGCCCACCAGACGTGAGTGAGCTGCCAGCACATCAGGCTTGAGTAGCTGAGCTGCCACCCCAAGAATCAATTTGGCCCACAATGTCCATACTAACCCTCTGGAAACCAGTCCCTTCAGCCCACAACACCCATACTAGCGCTCCAGAACCCCCCCCACCGGCCACCAATATTGGAATATTGCGTTGTGGGACCAGCCCTCCCGTGTGAACATGGGACCCAACGGGTCCCACTTAGTGTAGTATATTACTAAAGGTGAGATCTTGACCGCTTTTGACTCACTGCGATTTGATTTCCGAGAGAACACCACCATTTATGGCCGTCATTTTGGCCACCTCGCTTAGAGCCCCCCTCCACCGGACTGGACCAGAGGATTTTTCCCATCGATGAAAAATCAGAGAGATATAAATGTTTTTTATTTTTAATTGCCATTCTCTCTGCTGCCCCTGCTGGTGGGAGGGTGGAGGGACTATAAAACCCGGAAGTGGTGCACCTCACAGTCTCTGCAAGATGGAGGAAGTGAGAGGGTCACGTCTCTCTGAGCTCTGAATGACACTGAACACATGTCTACTCAACTGTGAGTGCCCTTAATGTGGTTTGAAAATTAAAATATAGTTGGTTTGAAATAAAAAGTCACTGCAAATGGTTGTTTGGGGGGTTTGGGTTGAAGTAAAAAGGCACTGCAAATGGTTGTTTGTGGGGTTTGGGTGGGTTGAAGTAAAAAGGCACTGCAAATGGTTGTTTGGGGGGGTTGGGTTGAATTAAAAAAGGCACTGCAAATGGTTGTTTGGGGGGTTTGGGTTAAAGTAAAAAGGCACTGCAAATGGTTGTTTGGGGGTTTGGGTTGAAGTAAAAAGGCACTGCAAATGGTTGTTTGGGGGGTTTGGGTTGAAGTAAAAGGCACTGCAAATGGTTGTTTGTCTAAACTATACAACTTCCTGTTTGCACCATATTGATTTTAGATAACATACTACCACTTACAGCTGTGATTTTTGGCCATCTTACTCAGTCCCCCTCTGCTCACCAGGTGCAGAGGATTCTTCCCATCAATGAAAAATAAAAGTGTTATTAGTTTTTAAAAATGGTTGAGAATCTCTCTCCTGTCAATCACGCCATGAAGGGCACACCTTTTCCAGTGGGAGGGGTTATAAAACCCGGAAGTGTGGGTGTGGCTCAGTCTCTGCATGATGGGGGAGGGAGAGGTCACGACTCTGGCTGAGCTGTGAATCAACTGAACTCACTGAATGTCTACTGAACTGTGAGAGTGGTGTTTTGTGTGATTTTATGGTGGTTTTATGGCGGTATGAAACTGCATTTGAATTTGGTGGCGGTGCCTCCTTGAAGTGGTATGAAACTGCACTTGAATTTGGTGGCCATGCACCCTGCTTGAAGTGGTGCAAGCCCACCATGAAAGCTGCACAACCCTTGAGCATTTGGTGGAATCTATCGGGCCCACCCTGCTTGAAAGTCCCTTCAGGAACTTTCAAGGAATATTGGATTTGGTGGCCCTGAGCCCAACGTGTGATGTGGGCCCACCGGGTCCCCGTGAGTGAGGACTGTTAGCTGCCAGCACAACAGAGTTTGCTCAGCAACTGTTTTTATCTTGGCCACCATGGCTGCTGCCCAAGAATCTGTTTGATCGACCTTGCAGAGCAACCATTTGAGGAAGTCCATACATTGACTGCAGCGTATCCAGCTGCTGCTCCTGCTACTGCATCAATCCTCCTTAACTTAGCAAGCACTGAAGCTGCTCGACGTGCCAGAAGATTTCACTATGCACCTGCTGGAGTTGACGCTAATGGTGTACAGATTCCAGCAGATTCTGACCGTGATCCTGAATGCCTCCTACGTAAATTCCGACAACTATGTGAGTTACAAATTAATGTGAGCATTGAATCACATAAATTTTTCTCAATGTGTCAAAAATAAGGAGAACAGGTCGAGCTACATGGCATTGCACTGAAGCATGTCGCGTTGATGCGATTTTAGAGAAATTCAAGATAGCTTGATGAGACCGCTTAATACATGGCATATTGAATGACAAACTACGCGATGAATTGTTACGTGAAGTTGGCCTGATCTTAGACGCTGTCGAAAACCGCTGTTGTATAGCTGAGTTAACCAATGCCCACATTAAAACTTTAACATCTTCTGCTGCTCGTGAAGTCAATGCAGCCAGTGTGTCTAATCAAATTACTGCTCGTCCATTCCAGGGGCCAGTTAACAGCCCAAGATGTATTGCTAATTGCTTTAATTGTGGCGGTTCACACTCTGCAGTTCGTGACCGGTGCTGTGCATATGGAAAACTCTGCAGATTTTGCAATAAAATAAATCATTTTGTGAAATGCTTCAGGTCACAAAACAACAGATTTCAAATGAGACAGTCTGTCAACTCGTTAAACCAGGATGAATATCCAAGCTCCAAGGTCACACAAACAGATGGTGACAGCACAGAGATTAAAGTGCATGCTTTGGCTGGTTCAATGTCCAAACTCAATCCCAAGGTCGGACTGCTCATTAATGGCAAAACTCTTTACCTTAAAGTTGATAGCCTGGCTAGGTGCAACGTAATTTTGCTGGTTGTCTTCCAACAGCTGCAAAACACAGAAACTCGAACTCAGTCAACTGCATCACTTATCTCCTTTAATGGTGCACCACTACACCCTATCGCCCAAATGAAGTTACATTGTCGTCTCAACGCGCGTGTCCACATCCTGGATTTCTATATGGTACTCGAGAATGTACCATCCATACTGGGTGCCGATGAATGCCTTGACATGGGTTTGATTTCCTTCAGCCCTTCAATCTGTCCACTGACTATAGGCTGTGATTTTACACATCACATTTTAACACAATACAAAGATTTGTTTAACGACGAGCTGGGCAGTTTGTCTGTGAGATATATGATTACTATTGAGCCCGAGGCAATCCCAGTTGTTCGTCCGGCTCACAGGATTCCCCATGCTCTGCGGGATCGTGTACAAAGTGAACTTAACAGAATGGTGGCTCTTTGTGTGATTACTCCTGTAACTGAACCCTCAGACTGAGACTCCTCAATGGTTGTTGTTACTAAGAAGAATAAAGGTGAGATACGGATTTGTATTAACCCCAAGGACTTAAATATAGCACTTAAGAGACCACGTTATCCAATGCGTTCGGTGGACGAGATTGTGGCGCAGATGACCGATGCAACTGTATTCACAGTGCTAGATGGCAAGAGTTCATTCTGGCAGATTCCACTGGAACATAAATCCTCCAAGCTTTCCGTTCGGACGTTATACATTTTTGAGGATGCTCTTTGGTATAAGTTCTGCCAGTGAAGTATTTCAACAATCCATGGAGCAGTTTTTTGCCAGATACCCATACTCCATCGTAGTGGACGATATCCTTATTGCTGGAAAAACTATCGAGGAACACGATGCCAATCTGACAAAAGTATTGAAGCATGCCGAGGCCATCCCTCTCAAACTCAATCCCAAAAAATGCAGATTTAGAGTGAATGAGGTAAAATACCTAGGCCATATATTTACCAAGGACGGCCTGAAAACTGATCCAGTGAAAACCATTGCTATTAATGAACTTCCAGCACCCACGGATGTGCCCAGCTTGCAGAGGCTCCTTGGCATGGCGAACTATTTGAGCAAATTAATTCCAGATTTCAGCGAAATTTCAGCCCCTTTGCGCCATCTCGCACACAAAGACTCTGCTTGGACCTGGCATGAGCAACAACAGACAGCGTTTGACACACTAAAACGGCAGATGTCGGCCACCCCTACTGTAGCGTACTTTGATACTAGACTGCCTATTACACTTACATATGATGTCTCACAACACAGCCTGGGCGCTGCATGCCTTCAGAGTGATGGCCATGGCAATTAGCCTGTCACCTATGCCTTGCGCATCATGTCTGACACAGAACAACGATACGCCCAAATCGAAAAAGAGTTGTTAGAGGTTGTGTTCACCTGCAAAAAGTTCAACGATTTCATCTTTGGTCGCACTATTACAATTGAAACCGACCACCAACCTCTATCACATTTTCAATAAACCTATTCATAACTCTCCAGCGCGCCTACACGGATGTTACTACAACTTCAAAAATATGATATCGTCCTCGCCTACAAACGTGGAAAGGTATGCACCTGGCAGACACTCTTTCACGTGCACCTCGGAAGATCTGCAAGAATCTGCCCTCGCAGGATGATGACTTTATCGTGATGTCCGTATCCTTCATCCCTTCATCATGGATAGACGACCTGGTTCCCCACACTGCCACCAACAAGGCCCTACAGTCGCTAACTTCTGTCATTAAGCGCGGCTGGCCAGACAAGCATTACAACGTTCCATTGCCAGTCCGACCTTTCTTCCCTGTTCGGGACGAATTAGTGCTACAAGACGGCATTGCTTTAAAAGGGCACAAAGCCGTGGTTCCTGTTTCGCTGCATCACCGGTATTTTGATGCTGTCCATGCAGGACACCCAGGTGCTGAAGCCACTGTTTCACCGACGAAAAGCATGTTTTACTGGCCTGGCATAGCCGAATACATCAACGAAAATGTGGCAGCAGGTGTGTGCAATAGCCTGGCGCCTCATCAACAAAAGCAACCACTTCTGCCACATCCTGTATCTGCGCTCCCATGGTCTACAGTGGCAGCTGATTTATTTGAATGGCACGGCAAGCAGTACCTGGTGCTCGTGGATTCGTATTCAGGATGGTTCGACATTGATTTTCTCAGCAGCCCCACTTCCAGCAGCTTGATTTCAAAATTATCTCGTCATTTTTCCATCCATGGATCTCCAGGCAAGCTGTTGACTGACAGTGGCAGCCAGTTCACCAGCCAACAATTCAAAGAGTTTGCCAGACGCTGGAATTTTCACCACATCACCAGCAGCCCTGAGTATCCACAGTCTAACAGGCTGGCTGAACGAGCTGAACGGGCTGTCAGAAGTGTAAAACAACTCATGGAGCGCTCTCACAGGGCTAAATCTGTCGTATTCCTGGATTTGCTCAACTTACGCAACATTTCCCGTGACCCTGCCTGGGTTCACCTGCTCAACGATTATTGTCAAGGCAGACCCGTACCCCATTGCCCGTAGCAGAGCAAATGTTAATCCCACATGTCTTTCCTCCTGAGGAGGTTCAAGCCAGGTTGCAACAGAAACGTAACGTTCAAAAGAAATGGTTCGACAACACGAGTAGGCCTCTGCCGCCATTGACCAAAGGACAGGTGGTCCGCGTACAGACTGACAAAGGCCATGACTGTATTGTGGTGATTTCTGGTCCTGCTTCGGAGCCATGCTCGTACATTGTTAGAGCCGATGGCGGCACCTACCGACGAAACAGACATCTTCTTCCTGTGAAGGAGCCAATCCCTCCTCCTTATTATCCAGATCATTCAAGTTCATTTCAATCTGCATCTGGTGACCCTCGCATGCTCTTGCCAGCACAACAATCCGTGCCTGCAACCGTTCCTCTGTCTGTTCCATCTTCGCCTGCGCCAGTCTCCTGCTTCAACCCCAGAGACGTTGCTCCACGCCCCCATGGCGGTGAAAACACCAGCTCTTTCCCCAGAGAAAAAGAATGGCGTTGGCCTCTATCGTACACGTGCCTGTCGTGTTTGCAGGCCGGTCGTGAAGTATCTGGACTGTGTTTGACTTTACACCAGTCTGTCATCGGTTGTGATATTTGCTTTGCTTAGTTATGGGTATACATCGTTATTGATTCTTTAAGAGGGGGTCGTAGATTAGTGGCCCATGCTACTGGTCATGCATTTGTAGTTACGCCCACTAGCTTGTTAGCGTCGCGGTCTGCTGCATTCCGTTAGTCTTAAAGTGAGCTCTCAAGTGGGAACTTGTATTGCTTGTTCCGAATAAACACTATATAACCAGAAGAGCCCAGAGATGAAGTCGGGGCCTGCACTGGAGCCCAGGTGGAGGCCGAGCTGACGGCTGGAGTCTATAGCCATGGCCAGGCTGAGAACGAGAACCAGGTCGAGTTGCAGGCCCTGGCGCTGCTCTATGACCTGGGTAGGTGCTGGGGCAGGGAATGGGAATGAGGGGTGGAGAATGAGGGAAATGAGGAGAAGGGAGATGCGGTGGGGAATGGGGTGGAGTGTGGAGATGCCCCCTCCCTAGCTACCCTCACTCCCACCCCTCAACCCCCTCCCACTCCCCCCCTCCCTCTCCCACTACCCCCCCTCTTCCCCTCCCTCTCTACCCCCCCCCTCCTCCTCTCCCTCTCCCCCCCCTCCCCCTCTAGCCCCCTCCCTCCTAGCCCCCTCCCTCTCTAGGGATTGAAGAGGGATGGTGAAGAGGAGGATGAGGGATAGCTGGGGGATGAGGAGAAATGAGCCACGCCTGCGCAGTTGGGGGCTATGCTTGAATGGTGCAATATTGCTTTACGGGGGAACGGCTTGCGTTGGGGGAACGGGTGTGTGGTGGAATCTTGCATTGGGGGAGCAGACCCAACGGATCTGCACTTGGTCTAGTCTGCCCTAAAATTCTTCTATCAATTACTTTAAATCCCTTGCACCTTGATTATTAGCCACTCTGCTAAGACAAGAATATCCTTCCTCTCCTAATCAATGCAAGTTTCTCATAATTTTATACAAATCTTATATCTCCTTTTAGTATCTTCTGTTTAAATTAAAGTAACCTCTGCATGACCAAACTGCCCTTGGAGCTGAAATTCTCTACTCCTGGCTGCATTCTCAAAAAGCAAGACAAATCCAATCTAGATAATTAATGCCCTCATCTCAATCAACTGCAAATAGATTGAAATTGTTGAGTGCTTACTCACCACATAACCTTTTTTCAATTTACACAGGGGCACTCAGCTCCAGTACTTATTAAAGCAAGAAAAATAAGAAAGCTGTTAGTGGAGCTGGGCCGAGTTGATTTGTTGACTTCAGTTTGATCGATAAATTTAATCTCGAATCATGATTTTGTTATGATTTTTGCTTTGGAAGTGTGGTCAAGCAGACACTGAGGATTTGATGGAATTAGTTGATGAATTAATATTGTGTTACTGTTGAACATATTGAGGTAGTTGATTGTTGAGCTTGTCGCTTAGGTGGCCAAAAAGGGGTCCTTTCTGTTTCCTCTTTGCCCCACATTCCTTCCATCCCAAACTAAGGATTTTCCTTTCCCTATTTGTTTTGCTGCTGCTTGTCATGAGCTCAATGTATCCAGGTGACAGGAACTGAATACAAGAACTGTGGTGCACAGAATTCCATCAAGAATCATACCATGCCCTCTGTGCTGGTCCAGGTCTATCCGAGCAAAGGAATCAATAATGTATTGCACATAGTCTATTCCCTCATGTTCCATAAAGAATCAAAGCATTTGTTGATGTGTGATGATCAAGCAGGCCTGGCATTGCACTGGAGTTAAGAAACAGGTGGTTGGCTAGCAGCTGCCATCCTTTTGTTTGATATAAAGACTCTGGTAGAGGCATAGTCCAACAGAATGACACAGAATTAAGGAATTATGACTCGCACCTGAAGACTGGGTGCTCAAACTGCATGTTGCAGTGTGCATGATCACCTTCTTTCTCAACATCAAAGTGAGTGTAATTTCATTTGGTTATGCTATATATTTAAGTTGATGTGTAATTTCCAACATTAATTATCATTGTAATTCTCTCAAAGCTCCATCCATATTGACTTCCAAATCTGAGGAAGGACATTATTGCCATAGAGGGAGTGCAGAGACGGTTCACCAGACTGATTCCTGGGATGTCAGGACTGTCTTATGAAGAAAGACTGGATAGACTTGGTTTATACTCTCTAGAATTTAGGAGATTGAGAGGGGATCTTATAGAAACTTACAAAATTCTTAAGGGGTTGGACAGGCTAGATGCAGGAAGATTGTTCCCGATGTTGGGGAAGTCCAGGACAAGGGGTTACAGCTTATGGATAAGGGGGAAATCCTTTAAAACCGAGATGAGAATAACTTTTTTCACACAGAGAGTGGTGAAATCTCTGGAACTCTCTGCCACAGAGGGTAGTTGAGGCCAGTTCATTGGCTATATTTAAGAGGGAGTTAGATGTGGCCCTTGTGGCTAAGGGGATCAGGGGGTATGGAGAGAAGGCAGGTACGGGATACTGAGTTGGATGATCAGCCATGATCATATGAATGGCGGTGCAGGCTCGAAGGGCCGAATGGCCTACTCCTGCACCTAATTTCTATGTTTCTATGACTATGATGCCTGTTCATGGTTAAGAGAGAATGGTATGGATTCATCTCTTGAAACAATGTGTACAACTTCATACAGTAAACTGGCAAGTGGTTCTGGTTCGTGCATGGTCCTAAGAACCAACAACATTTCCTCTCTATCCATTCTAGTAGTTACCCTAAATACCTTGACCAGCTATTGCCAACCCTGCTAGATTCCAAAATGCCAACTAACAATGATAGCAGACTCTAATTGTAAAAGTCTGTCCAATGTAAAATTGTTATTCAGTACATTACCTACTACAATTCTGCACTTTCTACTGCTGATTTAACAAACTCATATTGGTTATGTGGCTCGTTAACTGCTCTCAAAAGTGTTAAAGGATTATTGTTATAGTTTTATTAGGAGAGCTGCTATTTCTTATTAACACTATCAAAATGACTTCTTGGGAATTGTACATTTATTTAGCACTTCATTACTTTGACAATGAAGCAAGGTTTGTGTTCCTTTTTTTCAAGAAAAAAAAGGAACACACATGCAAATGCAAAATGGTAGGTATATTCTCATGTCTTGTTCCACCTGAGATTTTCCACAAAACTACAAATTGCGCCCTGGGAAGAAGATCAATGATCCAGTAAAAGCAGAGAAACTACTTCTTTTTTGTTTTTAAAACAATCCCTGATGAATTGTTGATGGGTTTCTGATGTCCTTGATGCAATCAACAGAAGTAATTCATTGAAGTTCCAAAATGGAAGCACGTGTTCATTTTAAAAAATAATCTCGAATTAATTAATAAGTAAGTATGTGGCCTTTAAATGACATGATTTTAGTCATGGTTACCATTTTTCTCTTTCCATGGGCCCCACGGTGATATGTAATGATCCTACTGGTGTTATGGCAAGCAATAGCTTAATAACAAGCTAAAAGGTTTGGAAGCGATCTCCTTGGAACCATGGTGAGAATGCACTGTGTGCTGCAGAACTGATGGAATAGTCTTTCCCTACTGTGAGGGACAACATGCTGTATGAAGAAGTAGCGAAGTCATCCTGTGAGGCATATGAAATAATGTCTGCATCTGTGACAGTCTTATGGGTTATTGAACTCCACGTTAAATTAAAGCACACACAATCTGTGTCGCATTGACAATCAATGTTCTCCAAAATTTAATTAGAATCATAGAAACATAGAAACATAGAAAATAGGTGCAGGAGTAGCCCATTCGGCCCTTCGAGCCTGCACCGCCATTCAATATGATCATGGCTGATCATCCAACTGAGTATCCTGTACCTGCCTTCTCTCCATACCCCCCGATCCCTTTAGCCACAAGGGCCACATCTAACTCTCTCTTAAATATAGTCAATGAACTGGCCTCAACTACCTTCTGTGGCAGAGAATTCCAGAGATTCACCACTCTCTGTGAAAAATGTTTTTCTAATGTGAGGTAAGGGAAACTAGTAGAGTAGCTATGGATACTATGAGGTTCAAAGTAAAAGAAGTACTGACACTTTTGAAAAATATAAAAGTGGATAAGTCTCCAGGTCCTGACAGGATATTCCCTAGGACATTGAGGGAAGTTAGTGTAGAAATAGCCGGGGCTATGACAGAAATATTTCAAATGTCATTAGAAACGGGAATAGTCCCCGAGGATTGGCGTACTGCGCATGTTGTTCCATTGTTTAAAAAGGGTTCTAAGAGTAAACCTAGCAATTATAGACCTGTTAGTTTGACTTCAGTGGTGGGCAAATTAATGGAAAAGATACTTAGAGACAATATATATAAGCATCTAGATAAACAGGGTCTGATTAGGAACAGTCAACATGGATTTGTGCCTGGAAGGTCATGTTTGACTAATCTTCTTGAATTTTTTGAAGAGGTTACTAGGGAAATTGACGAGGGTAAAGCAGTGGATGTTGTCTATATGGACTTTAGTAAGGCCTTTGACAAGGTTCCTCATGGAAGGTTGGTTAAGAAGGTTCAACTGTTGGGTATAAATGCAGGAATAGCAAGATGGATTCAACAGTGGCTGAATGGGAGAAGCCAGAGGGTAATGGTGGATGGCTGTTTATCGGGTTGGAGGCAGGTGACTAGTGGGGTGCCTCAGGGATCTGTGTTGGGTCCTTTGTTGTTTGTCATGTACATCAATGATCTGGATGAAGGTGTGGTAAATTGGATTAGTAAGTATGCAGATGATACCAAGATAGGGGGTGTTGTGGATAATGAAGAGGATTTCCAAAGTCTACAGAGTGATTTAGGCCATTTGGAAAAATGGGCTGAAAGATGGCAGATGGAGTTTAATGCTGATAAATGTGAGGTGCTACACCTTGGCAGGACAAATCAAAATAGGACGTACATGGTAAATGGTAGAGTATTGAAGAATACAGTTGAACAGAGGGATCTGGGTATAACCGTGCATAGTTCCTTGAAGGTGGAATCTCATATAGATAGGGTGGTAAAGAAAGCTTTTGGTATGCTAGCCTTTATAAATCAGAGCATTGAGTATAGATGCTGGGATGTAATGTTAAAATTGTACAAGGCATTGGTGAGACCAAATCTGGAGTATGGTGTACAATTTTGGTCGCCCAATTATAGGAAGGATGTCAACAAAATAGAGAGAGTACAGAGGAGATTTACTAGAATGTTGCCTGGGTTTCAACAACTAAGTTACAGAGATAGGTTGAATAAGTTAGGTCTTTATTCTCTGGAGCGCAGAAGGTTAAGGGGGGACCTGATAGAGGTCTTTAAAATGATGAGAGGGATAGACAGAGTTGATGTGGACAAGCTTTTCCCTTTGAGAATAGGGAAGATTCAAACAAGAGGACATGACTTCAGAATTAAGGGACAGAAGTTTAGGGGTAATATGAGGGGGAACTTCTTTACGCAGAGAGTGGTGGCGGTGTGGAATGAGCTCCCAGTGGAAGTGGTGGAGGCAGGTTCATTAGTATCATTTAAAAATAAATTGGATAGGCATATGGATGAGAAGGGAATGGAGGGTTATGGTACGAATGCAGGCAGGTGGGACTAAGGGGAAAAAATTTGTTCGGCATGGACTTGTAGGGCCGAGATGGCTTGTTTCCGTGCTGTAATTGTTATATGGTTATATGTTATATGGTTAATCTTGGTCCTAAAAGATTTCCCCCTTATCCTTAAAATGTGACCCCTTGTTCTGGACTTCCCCAACATCGGGAACAATCTTCCTGCATCTAGCCTGTCCAATCCCTTAAGAATTTTGTAAGTTTCTATAAGATCCCCCCTCAATCTTCTAAATTCTAGCGAGTACAAGCCAAGTCTATCCAGTCTTTCTTCATAAGAAAGTCCTGACATCCCAGGAATCAGTCTGGTGAACCTTCTCTGAACTCCCTCTATGGCAAGAATGTCTTTCCTCAGATTAGGAGACCAAAACTGTACACAATACTCCAAGTGTGGTCTCACCAAGACCCTGTACAACTGCAGTAGAACCTCCTATACTCAAATCCTTTTGCTATGAATGCTAACATACCATTCGCCTTCTTCACTGCCTGCTGCACCTGCATGCCTACTTTTAATGACTGGTGTACCATGACACCCAGGCCTCGTTGCATCTCCCCCTTTCCTAATCAGCCACCATTCAGATAATAAACTACTTTCCTGTTTTTGCCACCAAAGTGGATAACCTCACATTTATCCACATTATACTGCATCTGCCGTGCATTTGCCCACTCACCCAGCCTATCCAAGTCACCTTGCAGCCTCCTAGCATCCTCCTCACAGCTAACACTGCCCCTCAGCTTCGTGTCATCCGCAAACTTGGAGATGTTGCATTCAATTCCCTCGTCCAAATCATTAATATATATCGTAAATAGCTGGGGTCCCAGAACTGAGCCTTGCGGTACCCCACTAGTCACTGCCTGCCATTGTGAAAAGGACCCGTTTACTCCTACTCTTTGCTTCCTGTCTGCCAGCCAGTTCTCTATCCACATCAATACTGAACCCCCAATACCGTGTGCTTTAAGTTTATATACGAATCTCTTATGTGGGACTTTGTCGAAAGCTTTCTGAAAGTCCAGATATAACACATCCACTGGTTCTCCCTTATCCACTCTACTAGTTACATCCTCAAAAAATTCTACAAGATTCGTCAGACATGATTTACCCTTCATAAATCCATGCTGACTTTGTCCAATGATTTCGCCACTTTCCAAATGTGCTGCTATCCCATCTTTAATAACTGATTCTAGCAGTTTCCCCACTACCGACGTTAGAATAACTGGTCTGTAATTCCCTGTTTTCTCTCTCCCTCCCTTTTTAAAAAGTGGGGTTACATTAGCTACCCTCCAATCCTCAGGAACTACTCCAGAATCTAAAGAGTTTTGAAAAATTATCACTAATGCATCCACTATTTCTGGGGCTACTTCCTTAAGTACTCTGGGATGCAGCCTATCTGGCCCTGGGGATTTATCGGCCTTTAATCCATTCAATTTACCTAACACCACTTCCCGGCTAACCTGGATTTCACTCAGTTCCTCCATCTCATTTGACCCCCGGTCCCCTGCTATTTCCGACAGATTATTTATGTCTTCCTTAGTGAAGACAGAACCAAAGTAGTTATTCAATTGGTCTGCCATGTCCTTGTTCCCCATGATCAATTCACTCGTTTCTGACTGCAAGGGACCTACATTTGTTTTAACTAATCTTTTTCTTTTCACATATCTATAAAAGCTTTTGCAGTCAGTTTTTATGTTCCCTGCCAGTTTTCTTTCATAATCTATTTTCCCTTTCCTAATTAAGCCCTTTGTCTTCCTCTGCTGGTCTCTGAATTTCTCCCAGTCCTCTGGTAGGCTGTTTTTTCTGGCTAATTTGTACGCTTCATCTTTTGTTTTGATACTATCCCTGATTTCCCTTGTTATCCACGGATGCACTACCTTCCCTGATTTATTTTTTTGCCAAACTGGGATGAACAATTGTTGTAGTTCATCCATGCAGGCTTTAAATGCCTTCCATTGCTTATCCACCGTCAACCCATTAAGAATCAATCGCCAGTCTATCTTGGCCAATTCACATCTCATACCCTCAAAGTTACCTTTCTTTAAGTTCAGGACCCTTGTTTCTGAATTAACTGTGTCGCTCTCCATCCTAATGAAGAACTCAACCATACCCATTAAAACAAAATGCAAGTGCAGGATGGTGGAATGTTCAGAAGGGCAGGCCTGAGACATTACACCAATAAAAACACCGCAGAGAAGAAATGTAGGTCCTCTCATACAAATGCCTCACCACAATGTTTTTCCAAATCTTTTACATACCAGTTAACTACATGGTTTCTCACACCTCCCATGCTGAAGTCTAATGCCACAGTGTGTGGAGCAACTTAATGAAGAAGTATGGACTTCTGTAATTGTACTCTTGCTATTATGTGTTGGTAATCACACTTCTCTAGTATCACAGTTCTGCGGCAAAATTTAGATATAAACTTTGTTGAATCCAAAGCTCCTCAATATGATTCAGAAATCGTTAATTTTGCATTGCTGCGGTATATTAAAACATTATGCATTTTAAACACTAGTTGTTTATGAAGAGAGACATTATTATTGAAAATAGCACCTTGGGTGAGTGGAAGAAGTTATGGACTGAGTTTCACAAGTATCTACTCCTGAGTGACTTTTCAGTGAAGGATACTGTCTCAGAGCGCCCTCTGGAGGCCACCTGGACTGCCAATAAACAAGGCAAATAAAATTTTGTTTTAATTCATTGTTGGGCTGCAGGTGTTCTGATGTAGATTGTTGAATCTACATCAGAATATGTAGATGTAGATTGTTGAATCAATCAATATTTTAACCTACAATATGAGAGGGAGAAGGGTAAATCGGAGGTGTCGGTATTACAGTTGAGCAAAGGGGAATATGGTACAATGAGGGAGGAGTTGGCCAAAGTTGACTGGAAAGATACCCTAGCAGGGATGACAGTGGAACAACAATGGCAGGTGTTTCTGGGAATAATACAGAAGGTGCAGGATCAATTCATTCCAAAGAGGAAGAATGATTCTAAGGGGAGTAAGGGGCGACCGTGGCTGACAAGGGAAGCCAGGGACAGTATAAAAATAAAAGAGAAGAAGTATAATATAGCAAAGATGAGCGGGAAGCCAGAGGATTGGGTAACTTTTAAAGAGCAGCAGAAGATAACTAAAAAGGCAATACGGGTAGAAAAGATGAGGTACGAAGGTAAGCCAGCCAAGAATATAAAAGGACAGAAAAAGCTTCTTTAGATATGTGAAGAGGAAATAATGAGTTAAGACCAAGGTTGGACCCTTGAAGACAGAAACAGAATAATTTATTATGGTGAAGAAGAAAATGGCAGACGAGTCGAACAGGTACTTTGGATCTGTCTTCACTAAGGAAGACACAAACAATCTCCCAGATGTACTAGTGGCCAGAGGATCTAGGATGAGGGAGGAACTGAAGGAAATTCACATTAGGCAGGAAATGGTTTTGGGTAGACTAATGGGACTGAAGGCTGATTAATCCCCAGGGCCAGATGGGCTACATTCCAGGGTACTCAAGGAAGTGGCTCTAGAAATTGTGGACGCATTGGTGATCATTTTCCAATGTTCTATCGATTCATGATCAGTTACTGTGGATTAGAGGGCAGTTAATGTTATCCCACTCTTTAAGAAGGGTGGCAGAGAGAAAACGGGGAATTATAGACCAGTTAGCCTGACATTGGTGGTGGGGAAGATGATGGAGTCAATAATAAAAGATGAAATAGCGGCACATTTGGATAGGAGTAACAGGATCGGTCCGAGTCAGCATGGATTTACGAAGGGGAAATCATGCTTGACTAATCTTCTGGAATTTTTTGAGAATGTAACTAGGAAAATGGACAAGGGAGAGCTAGTGGATGTAGTGTACCTGGACTTTCAGAAAGCATTTGATTTGGTCCCACATAGGAGATTAGTGGGCAAAATTAGAGCATGTGGTATTGGGGGTAGGGTACTGACATGGATAGAAAATTGGTTGGCAGACAGGAAACAGAGAGTAGGAATTAATGGGTCCCTTTCAGAATGGCAGGCAGTGACTAGTGGGGAACTGCAAGGCTCTGTGCTGGGACTGCAGCAATTTACAATATACATTAATGATTTAGATGAAGGGATTAAAAGCAACATTAGCAAATTTGCAGATGACCCAAAGCTGGGTGGCAGTATGAACTGTGAGGAGGATGCTATGAGGATGCAGAGTGACTTGGACAGGTTGGGTGAGTGGGCAGATGCAGTTTAATGTGGATGAATGCGAGGTTATCCACTTTGGTGGCAAAATCAGGAAGGCAGATTATTATCTAAATGGTGTCAAGTTGGGAAAAGGGGAAATACAATGGGATCTGGGGGTCCTTGTTCATCAGTCACTGAAAGTAAGCATGCAGGTACAGCACGCAGTGAAGAAAGCGAATGGCATGTTGGCCTTCCTGACACGAGGAGTTCAGTATAGGAGCAAAGAGGTCCTCCTGCAGTTGTACGGGGCTCTAGTGAGACCACACCTGGAGTATTGTGTGCAGTTTTGGTCTCCAAACTTGAGGAAGGGCATTCTTGCTGTTGAGGGAGTGCAGCGTAGGTTCACGAGGTTATTTCCCGGGATGGCAGGCCTGTCATATGTTGATAGATTGGAGCGGCTGGGCTTGTATACTCTGGAATTTGGAAGGATGAGAGGATATCTTATTGAAACATATAAGATTATTCTTAATGGGTCGAAGGGCCGAATGGCCTACTCCTGCACCTATTGTCTATTGTTTAATATATTCAAGAAGATGGTAGAAACATAGAAAATAGGTGCAGGAGGCCATTTGGCCCTTCGAGCCAGCACTTCCATTCATTGGTAGATATATATATTTTTGCACTCAATTTCTTAATGCTAAATGGATCAAGGAATAGAGAAAATACTAGAATAAAGTACAATATGAATTGGTTCTAAACATTTTGAATGGGAGAGAAAGTCAGAATTGTTTGCTCCTGCTCCTATTTTCTGTTTCCATATACTTCAGAAAATCTAGATAATCATACTGAACATAGACACAAAATGCTGGAGTTACTCAGCAGGACAGGCAGCATCTCTGGAGAGAAGGAATGGGTGACGTTTCTGGTCGAGACCCTTCTTCAGACAAAGTCAGGGGAGAGGGGTAGTCTTACCTTATGGAAAGGTAAGGTATGAAATCAACAGATCAAAGAAGATGATGATCAAGGAAATGTGGAATGGTTCATTATCAGCTTTGGGCTAGGTGACAATGAGGTATCCAATCAGTGACATTTAAAACTCTGACAGTGGAGGAGGCCCAGGACAGAAAAGTTTGTATAGAAATAGGATGGGGAGTTAAGGTGTTTAGCAACCGGGAGATCGCATAGGCCTAGGCGGAGGTCTTCAGCGAAACGATTGCCGAGCCTGTGCTTGGTCTCGCCGATATAGGAGTCCACACGTGGAACACCTGATATAGTAGATGAGGTTCGAGTAAGTGCAAGTGAACCTCAGCCTCACCTGAAAGGACGAAGTTGAGGGAGGAGGTATAGGAACAGGTGTTGCATCTCCTGCGGTTGCAGGGGAATGTACCTGGCGAGAGGGTACCCGGCCGCGCCACTCGCAAGACCTTTGTAAAAAACCTGCTGTGAGTGACATCACCCCCCGTCCCCCACCCCCGCTCTCGGGCCCTGACTGCAGGCTGCAGCGAGGTTCAGGAACCAGCATTCCCCTCTGATGATGCCGCCCCCCCCTCCCCCTCTGCCTCCCTCCCCCTCCCTCTCTGCCCCACTTCACGTTCCCTCTCTGCCCTTCCCCCGGAACGGGTGGGGGACGTGTGCATTTTGCAGCCGGGAGCAAGTGATTATTGCGTTCGGGACCTCCCCTGTGACGACGCGACAACGCCCCCCCCCCCCCTCCCTCTCTGCCCCCCTCTCGCCCCCCCCTCTCGCCTCCCACCCCTCCCAGTGCCCGTCTCTCGCTACCCCCCTTCCTCTCTAGTCGCGCCTGCGAGTTGGGGGCTGTACGTGAATGGATAGGGTAGGGGATGGGATAAAAGGAGTGAATTAATAATATTAATATAATATAAATGTGAGTGTGTGCGGGGGGGGGTTAGTGTGTGTGATGTCGCAGGCCGCCCCCTCCCCCTCCCCCCGCAAACGTGCGTTGAGGGGACGGCCTAATGGGTCCCACTTGGTCTAATATCAAATAAAATCTGAAGGAAACTTGATTAGATCGACGACGGGAAAAAACTGAGTAAGGTTCTTCATTTTACCTTTTTATATTTCTTTGTTCTAATAACAAGATTGTTAGTTTATTTCTCCTCCTCCAAAATTGTAGCATCTTGCTCTAAATTTCATTTAAATGAAACAGTTGAAATGAAACTCACAAAATATATTTTTCACTTTTCAAAAAGTTGCATTTTGTATATTAACACGGCTTTCACTTTTCCTTCACATTAGCAATGGCCGTTTTAGTGTTTAAAATATGCTAGGAATGAACTTGGATTGCAGTCCAACAACCAGCCTGCAGAAAGACATTCATCCTGTCACCATGGAATGCAGTCAAGTTCATGTTAAAGTTAATAAAAACAGTTATAACCCTTTGTCCCGCCCAGTCCCAAGTGTTATCACATTTTAATTGCTTGTTCTATAATTTTGTTTGAAGATTGGTTTTAAATGAATATTCACTGATAAATATTCCCGTAAGCATTACATGGTAGACTAATTAAAACCCATGTTCCCTTCAACTAACAGCTGCACCTTGATTTCTCTAATATTCAGTTAAAATGAAAACCAATTCAAAATCTATAGTATTATTTAAACACCTTCCATATTCTTTCTGTAAATAGATGTAATCATTTAAACTCATCTATGATTGATACCTTACATGGTATTACTCTGAATTATGTCATCTATCCCAAATTGGATATAAATCGTATTTCATAGGATTTTTATACACTTTCAACCAGCCTTTACATAAGAGAGCTATTCAAATGGATAGTTTATTGTTTTTCAAACAAATTCCTTACAAACAAATTTGACAAGTCATGTAGGAAACCCAGAGCTATGATTTAATGCTTAATTTCTATTAAATAATGGAGTTCACACATTATCCCTGTAATCGCGTGGGTTTCTTCCAGATGGTCCAGTATCCTTTCACATCACAAAGATATGTGGGTTGGTAGACTAATTGGCTCAATAATGTTCCAGAGAAATCATACCCTGCGTGAGTACATTAGTTAGTGCAAAGGTGAAATTAAACAGAGTGCAGAATACAGAATACAGTGATACAGCTACAGAGAAAGTAGAAAAAAAGTCCAAGAGTCATAATTAGGTAGATAGGAAGATTAGGAAATTCATCCCTAGCACATGAGAGGTTTGCTCAAGAATCTGACAAATGAAGCTATTTTTGGACCAGATGATATGTGCTTTCAAGTGATGGAATGGAATACTTTATTGTCACATGTGACTAGGCACAGTGAAATTATTTGCTTACATACCCAATGTATACAAATAGCAGCCACCTGTTTGTATCTACTGTACAACAGGAAAAAGAAGAGAGAATGACTGTGGTGTAAGAGTCCTTGGTTATGTTGGCTGCTTTCCAATGACAGCATTTAGTGTAGATGGAGTCAATTGTTGGGCGCAGGATAAGTTAGGTTGGCCTGATGTGCAGGTTTTGCATTCACAACAAAATGTTGAAATGCCAAATGAAATACTTGCCTTTGTTTTAAGAAGGTTGAGATATAAAATGATATTAGTCATACCCGTTTTGAGTTCTGGTTTGATGTCATCTAGGCCACTGCATTTCATTCTGTCCTAAATATCTGAGGATTGGTGTGTTGATTATAAAGGGATAGTGGGTAGATTCACAATAATCATGCCTGAGGCTTAAAGGTTTAAATATGAGGTTTGGTATAATTAAATAAATTGGAGTACAGAAATTTAAGAGGTAACCTGAATGAAGTGTTTAATATCATGGAAAGGTTTCATCAATCAGATTGTAAGAAGTTCTTTCGTATGGTGAATGAGTCAAGCATTAAGAGGAAGCAACCCAGCCATTATAACCCACCGAAACACAAAGTGCTAAAGTACTTCAGCGGATCAGGCAGCATCTCTGGAGAACATGGATGGGTGACGTTTCAAGTTGAGGCCCTTCTATAATAGAATAAAGGGGAGGTCATTTAAGACTGAGGTGAGAAAAAACTTTTTCACCCAGAGAGTTGTGAATTTATGGAATTCCCTGCCACAGATGGCAGTGGAGGCCAAATCACTGGATGGATTTAAGAGAGAGTTAGATAGAGCTCTAGGGGCTAGTGGAGTCAAGGAATATGGGGAGAAGGCAGGCACGGGTTATTGATTGGGGACGATCAGCTATGATCACAATGAATTGCGGTGCTGGCTCGAAGGGCCGAATGGCCTCCTTCTGCACCTATTTTCTATGTTTCTATGTTCAAACTGATTGTAGGGGGTGAGACGAAAGCTGGAAAGGGGGAGAGGCAAGACAATGCATGGCAGTTAATAGGTCAACACAGGCTGTAATAGGTCAACACAGGGCTATAATAGGTCAACACAGGCTGTAATAGGTCAACACAGGCTGTAATAGGTCAACACGGGCTGCAACAGGTCAACACGGGCTGCAACAGGTCAACACGGGCTGCAACAGGTCAACACGGGCTGCAACAGGTCAACACAGGCTGCAACAGGTCAACACAGGGCTGTAATAAATCAACACAGGCTGCAACAGGTCAACACGGGCTGTAATAGGTCAACACGGGCTGTAATAGGTCAACACAGGCTGTAATATGTCAACACAGGCTGTAATAGGTCAACACACGGGCTGCAACAGGTCAACACGGGCTGCAACAGGTCAACACAGGCTGCAACAAAGGCTAGAGATGAGAACAGTAGGAACAACAGGTTTAAAGAGTTGCAGATTGGATCCGCTGGGGGCGACATGTTGGAGTAGTCGCACTTTTCCACGCTCCCGACCTGTTCACCTCCAACTTTTATTATAGCTCAGCCTAAGTTTTATAATTACCCATAAATATTTAAACACCATTGACAGCACCTCTGCACACCGTAAAGATGCCACGCAGAGGAAAGAAAGAGGAGCAAAAGACGGAAGACCCGACGACCAGCACCGGCATGGCCACGCTAGCAGCCATGTTAACAGAGCACAAGGTATCGCTACTGGCAGAATTCAACGCAGCGTTCACCAAACTGGAAACAAAGCTGGACAATATCCAGACCACAATTTTAGATCACCAACACCGTCTTTCGTCATTAGAGTCTTTTGCCGATACCACCAGCCAAAACATGCGAGCTATAGCGACAATCCCAACTACGGTGACCGAAGAGAACGCCAAGCTAAAGTCTAAGCTTATCGGCCTGGAAGGCAGGAGTCGCCGAAATAACATAAGGAAAGTCGGTCTCCCCGAGAACATCGAAGGCCCCCAAACAACAGCTTTTTTCTCTCAACTCCTGCTCGAGACTCTTGGCGAACACACACAGGAATCAGCCCCGGAGCTAGACTGAGCCCACCATACGCTAACAGCCAAGCCAAGCCCTGGTGAGAAACCCAGAGCAGTTGCGATCTGCTTCCATAGATACCAGACCCGCGAGTTGGTGGTGCGTGAGGCTCGGAGGCAGAGGGGTAAGCTGAAGTACAAGGATATCCCGATCCACATTTTCGAAGACTACTGTCCCGAGATAGTTGAACCGAGACGTTATGAAGGAGCTGTACAACCTGGGTCTCAAACCCTCCCTTCATTATCCAACCAAGCTGTTCATCATGGCCAGGGAAGGAAAGAGGCGACGACTAACATCTCCTGAGGACACTCAGGATTTCATCTCATCTTACCGTCGACGCAGACCGGGACCCACAGACGACTGACTTTGCTCGGTACGTCTATATCCGAGTGGCACAGGGGTCCGGTTAATCTACGGTTACACTATGGACTAACCTTAGCTTGACTGCTCTTAGCAACTAGCCATTGCTAGCGCTCGGCCTGTCTTGAAATGTATGAGGCTGGTAAGAATTCACCACGATTCATGACTATCTTATACCTACTTTTACTTATAATGTTTGTGTAATCATACTTGAAAGGTTCTTCACCTGCACATGCTATAAAATTGGGCTTAAGGGACCCACTTTGTGGTTCGTGATCTGGTCTCTGCCTTCTTGTTTTTAGCAGCTGGCTGCTAACGCTGCCAGCATTCGGCTAGTTTGTTTACACTAGTCTTCCTAGCGGACTGTCTGGGGCTGATAAGAGCTCATTACAGCCAAAGCTGTGTTATACCAATCTGCTCCTACAGCGTTTTTGTTTAACAATACTTAATTGATGTTCTCTTGCCCTGCGTTTTGATCCAAGAGCCCAGTTTGCAACTCGCTAACTTCTCTAACGCTAACTCTTTTTTTATACCTTGTCGATTTTAAGATATACTATGTAATACCAAAGGAAGCTATTCTTGCTCCACTTATACGTTGGCTCGCTTATTCAACTTTGTATTTATTTATTTATGTTTATTTTTACTTTATTTCTACTTTCTATTTTTCAAATTATTATTATTATTATTACTACACTCATTTCATTTTATGTTACTTTACTGACATTTAGCGATTTTGTTGCTTTGGGAGGTGGAAATATTGGGAGTTAAGATCGGATATCTCCATGCGGATGCGAGGACAACGCACCTTGGTGCAATGGGCACTCAAGGTTCAGTTGGGACATGGGGGATCTCAGGTCCGGGGACTCAGGTTTGAAAGATGGTTAAGTGATATATGTCCCACTTGTTTGTTGTGTGTATACGTGTGTATGTTTTTTTACATTTTATTTATTTATTTATTTTTATCACTCCTTCTCCCACCCCACATCCCCACTCTCGGCAGCTGGTTTCGATGCGCTCTTCCGTTTCGACTTGCAGTACTACAGCGCTCTGCCCACTCGCTTGGATATAGCTAAGTATGGCCAACACAAACGACACTCTTAGATTTGTCTCGTGGAACGTGAGGGGGGGTGGGAAGTCCTACCACGACTGCAACAGCTCAAAGGCGATATATTTTTTATTCAAGAGACCCACCTTCGTAACAGAGAGGTAACACGGCTTAAGAGAGGCTGGATTAGCCACTTATTTCACTCGAAATTTAATGATAGGGCTAGGGATACTGCTATCCTGATTCGTAAAAACGTTATGTTCGAACCACAGAAAACTGTGGAGGATCCTGCTGGCCGCTTTGTCATGGTGTCTGGCAAACTGCAAGACACACCTGTCATATTGGCCAGTATTTACGGTCCCAACTGGGATGACAGCTCATTTGTAACCAAATTTTTTACATCTCTCCCAAATATTGAAAATCACCACGTCATTGTGGGTGGAGATTTTAATCTGGTCCAAGACCCTACACTGGACAGATCTTCGAACAAAGCCTCTACTTTAACTAAATCAGGTAAGACTCTGCATGCTTTTACCAAACAACTTGGGCTCACAGACCCATGGAGATTTACATTCCCCACGACTAAATTATTTTCATTTTTTTCCCACGTGCACCGTACCTATACCCGTATAGACTTCTTTCTCTTAGATAACAGACTGCTCTCCAAAATCAAATCCAGCGAGTATCATAGCATCGTAATATCAGATCACGCTGCAACCTCCCTCGATCTCCACTTTCGTAAACGAACTAACCCCTTTAAACAGTGGAGGTTCAACTCCTCATTATTAGCAGAGGCTCACTACATGCAATTCTTGCACTCCCAAATCACCTTATATTTTGAGCTGAATGACTCGCCGGACATAGAAAGAGGTATACTCTGGGAAGCTTCAAAAGCCTATATTAGGGGCCAACTTATCTCTTTTGTCTCCAACCTGAAAAGAACCGAGACGTCCCAAACGGCAGACCTGTTACAAAAAATAAAGGACATTGATGACAAATATGCATCTGACCCAGACCCTAACCTTTATAGAGAACGCCTTAGGTTACAAACAGACTTTGACCTCACGTCTACTAATAAAGCCAAGCTACGACTGCTTAAATCTAGGCAACACTTTTTTGAATCTGGGGATAAAGCTGGGAAGCTTTTGGCCCATCAGGCCAGAACCGAGGCGACTTCACGGCTAATTCCAGCCATTAGATCCAGCTTAGGGGAGATTCATACTGATCCTCTTAGAATTAATGAAGCATTTGCTAAATTCTACGCTGAACTATACGTTTCCGATTGTCCTCCCACTGCAGGTGACATGCTCAGTAGTATGACGTTTCCCCGAATTGACGATGAAGCCACGAGAGACTTGGGTGGTCCCATAACTGTTGCTGAGGTCCAAGCAGCCATCACATCGCTACAAAGCGGAAAGTCACCCGGCCCTGACGGCTTCACTGTAGAATATTACAAAGCTTTCTCTGCTCTCCTCGCACCAGTCCTGAGAGATATGTACAATGAGGCGTTTTTACATCGTCGCCTACCGCCCACCTTGTCGTGGGCTACTATCTCCCTAATTCTTAAAAAGGAGAAAGATCCCCTGCTTTGTAGTAGCTACAGACCAATTTCACTCCTGAATGTGGACCTCAAAATCCTCTCTAAAGCCCTTGCGCTCCGTCTTCAACGAGTGATGCCCTCTATTATCTCGTTAGATCAAACGGTTCATACCAGGCCGACAGTCTTCCCACAATACTAGGCGTCTCCTTAACATCATCCATTCACCGAGTAGTGAGACCCCAGAGATAGTGGTCTCCCTCGACGCCGAAAAAGCTTTCGACAGGGTCGAGTGGAGGTACCTATATGAGGCGATGGACAGGTTTGGCCTCGGTAACAGTTTTATTCTTTGGGTCAGTCTATTATACTCGTCCCCGGTGGCCTCAGTACAAACAAACGGCACACTGTCGCCCCACTCCCGCCTTCAGAACGGACACACTGTCGCCTTCACCGCTCGTCCATTCCCCCTTGCATTACAGAGTATGGGTGCACCATGGCCAGACAGAGGGTTGACCGCAGTTATCACCACTCCCTGATGTTTCCCGCTGTAGCGCGATAGAACCCTTGACCTGCGGTCTGGTTACGCTCAGGAGAAGGGCTTTAAAGGTATATACTACACGGTTCGACACAACTCTGTATATATGTAGTCTCATTGTATGCGGATGACCTGTTTTTCTCCTGTACATCTCGCTTTCAACCCAGTCAGCTCTCTCCCTGTGATTACGAATATTTTAGAACGGTTTGGCGCGTATTCTGGTTATAAACATAACTACCAAAAGAGTGAGCTATTACCGATTAACTCATTGGCTAAGCAGCTCCCTCGCTCTTTAACTTCATTCAAATGGGCAGAGGACGGGTTTCGCTACCTCGGCGTCTGTATCACAACACCCTTATCTGATATGTTCCGCACAAACTTTCTGCCTCTGGTTGAGAAAGCTGAAAGAGATTTTGACCGCTGGTCAGTTTTACCGCTGTCCCTCGTGGGCCGGATAAATCTGGTCAAGATGGTCGTCCTACCCAAATTCCTGTATCTTTTCCAGCACGTCCCTATACTTATCACTAAATCTTTTTTTGATAAATTAGAAAGGACAATATCTAAATTTTTATGGGGTAGCAAACCGGCTAGAATCCGAAAGGCGATACTGCAGTCTCCTAAGAGTGACGGCGGTTTGGCACTTCCTGACTTTAGGCGATACTATTGGGCAGCTAACTTGCAAAAACTCCTGTATTGGATGAATGATGATTGCGACCACCTACCGACCTGGGTACACATGGAAAAGGCGAGTTCACATCTCCCGTTGCGGTCTGCCCTATGCTCCCAACTCCCCCTTCCTATAACATCTGTGGGTGCAGGCCCAATTGCGTCCCTCTCGCTCAAGATATGGAGTCAACTCAGGAAAAACTTTGGTTTACAAGGCCCTTCCATCTTGACCCCACTGCTTAAAAACCACATCTTTAAACCTTCAAGTACAGACCACGCATTCAAAACCTGGCATAGCAACGGTATCAGTAGTATCAAAAACCTATACAAGGATGGCATCTTTTCGTCTTTTGCGGAGCTCTCGTCCAACTATAGCCTCCCAAACTCCCACCTTTTTCGTTTTTTCCAGATTAGGGATTTTGTGAAGAAGACATTCCCCCATTTTCCAAATCGCCCCCCTGAAACCCTGACCGATACCATCTTAGCTCTAGATCCCAACCGGAAGAAATGCATCTCTGTTTTGTATAACATGTTAGGGTCGGTTATATTGAAACCTCATACCTCATTAAAAGCTGCGTGGGAGGGTGAGCTGAATATGAAACTAACGGACCAGCAATGGGACTCTTCCTTGGATTTGATCCATTCTTCCTCCATATGTGCCCATCATGGCCTAATCCAATGCAAAGTCCTTCACAAAGTCCACTACACAAATGCAAGATTATCTAGAATTTACCCCGCTGTTAGGGACACCTGCAACTGTAATCAATCTCCTGCCAACCATAGCCATATGTTTTGGTCTTGCCCTAAGCTAGCAACCTTTTGGAGGAGTGCTTTCGACTTGATAAGTAGAGCCTACGGCCAGACTATTCCTCCAAACCCACTGTCAGCCATTTTCGGTACCCCTCCCAACACCAACCTCTCTTGCGGTGAAACGGGTTCTAGCTTTTACAACCTTGTTAGCCCAGAGACTGATGTTGCTTAACTGGAGGCTCACCTGTCCCCCGACACACGCCCGCTGGATTAAGGAGGAGCTTTACAATTTAAAGGTTGAAAAACTTAGGTCCTATCACAAAGGCTCTACCAAGACATTCCTAGATACATGGAACCCTTTCTTGGAACCCCCTCCCCACACTTATTTATTTAATTACTTACCTATTTAATGTTATTAGTGACCTTTTTTTTTTTAGTACTTTTTGTTTCGTTTATCTTACCATATTTGTGTGGATGTGTATGTATGTGAGTGTTGTTTGTCCCCGTTTGGTTCCCACCTGATTCAGGTGGGTTGAAGAAGGGTAAGGGTAAGGGCTTTGAGGGTCACTTACATACTGTTGCACAATTATGCTTTGACTGTCACTGTCTGTTATCATTGTATGTATGCAAATTGCTGTGAAATTCAAATAAAAAGATTTTCAATCATAAAGAGTTGCAGATTGTGGAGCCAAGGGGAGGAAAGGAGCATGGAGATAGGAAATAGGTGGGTCCATGTGGCCCCCTCGAAGGGTTTCTGCATTAGAACCCTGTCAATCAAGGGTGCTTTCAGGAATTACACCCTCCCCAAATCATAGTG